>NW_025534767.1:0-155633 GCF_020615455.1 Coregonus clupeaformis
CAGAACTTTACCTGATGTTTTCTCTCTCTCTCAAACCATACACATTTACGTCATTTAGCAGACGCTCTTATCCAGAGCAACATACCGTTAGTGCATATATATATATATATATATATATATATATATATATCCATGACTGTATGTCGCTTTGGATAAAAGCGTCCGCTAAATGGCATATTATATATATTTTTCATACTGTCCCCCATGGGAATCGAAACCACAACCCTGGCATTGCAAACACCATGCTCTACCAACTGAGCTACATCCCTGCCGGCCATTACCTCCCCTACCCTGGACCAATTGTGTGCCGCCCGGTCGCTGACGGCTACGACAGAGCCTGGATTTGAACCAAGATCTCTAGTGGCACAGCTATCACTGTGATGCAGTGCCTTAGACCACTGCGCCACTCGGGAGACTATAGAAAGCAGACAACCTCAATATGGTTTCATTCCTGTAGTTATCAGGACACATGGGGTGTGGAACTATTATCTCCTTTCTAAGTTTGAACTTATCCACTTCCCTTCATGGATTTAAAAGGAAATGACTGGTATATGTAAACTCCCTCTACCCCATGCCAACACTAATCCAATGCTGTACAATTAATTCCATAGTTTAACATGGGAAATACTCACTGCCTCCCATAAGAGTCATTGAAGCGTTGGATGAGATAGGACCCTGCCTTCACCAGGGGATATTTGTTGGACCCGTCACAACAGGTGAGGAGGCCCTCATCCTCCAGCTGCCCAAGAAAGCCAGGGACTGCCTTGTGCTCCAGTCTCCAGCAGGGGGCAGCAAAACCCTATAGACCTGAAAGGGAAAGTGAGGAGTAAAGACCTAAGGTGAATTTACATTGATGTTTCCATAGAGACCTAAGTCTATTCACTAGGCACCAAACTGAAGAAAATTTGCTGAAACAGGGAGGGACTAACTGAACGAGAAAAGTTTTCGATGTTTGTACTTTCAGGACTTTTCTATTGGTTCCATTACAACAGGCAAACTCAATCAAGCACTGCTTATTAAGTATTCACAATTATTTTAAATAGTAATTGAACTCAGATATGTTTCCACATGCAATAAGCCTGTAACATCTTGTATGATCTTATGAGGTAAAGGTGTGTCAAATGGAAGGGCAAGTCTCACCACTGAGAGGAAAACATCACTGGTCCACCTCTGCATCAGGTCAGCTATGTTGTCAGTACTGTGCCGTCATTCTGTTACCAAACTTTGCATCTGCGCTGTTCTTCAAGTCAATGTGTTTTTGTTATTTTTTGTGTGTATATTGTTAAAAGTAGTCCTTGTGCATAAAGTTGTAAGGTTTGTTTAACTTTGCAATCATTAGTTTTAGTTGGACGTACATCTTAAAGTGAAAGATCTGAGTGTCAGTGTTAGTCTATTACCATGGAACTTCAGTTTTACATTCCTAGGACTGAGCAGCCCTTCACCCAGGTGTGATTGTACATAGATAACCCCCTGAGAGAGAGCTGTACTCACTCCCTATGTGTCTGTGTACACTCAGGAAGACCTCAGCCTCCAGGCCCAGACTGTAGACCATCACATGGAGCACCCGGAGACTCAGGTCTTTACAGCGCAGGAAGAACGACGACTGGATCTCACAGAATCCACTCACTCCTTCCCACAATGGCCATTTCTATAGACCAGGAAGAGTTGTGTAAGGACAGTGAAATCAGAGCTATATACAATACAGGATAAAGAAGTTGACATGTTTTGACAACTTTAAATGTATTCTAATTTGTGGCCTAGTGAGTTCTGTTCCAAAATGGAGGTCTATCAGAGTGGTTGAACTCTGTATATGGGTCAGAGTGAGGTCAATCACTTTGTACCTTGACCTTAACACTGATAGCAACAACAACCACCACAGAGAAGTTGGCTGTGTCTACAGCTGTCACAATAGAGAGACAGACAGGTTGTTTACTATGACTGGATGAAGGTATGCAGTGTTGAAGGCTTCCTTTTGGTCTCCTGGTCTCTTGGGATTTAATCTGTGAATACAGTGAGATAGTCCTAACCATTCAATCAATGTACAGAACAAACAGTCATCATTAACACTACAGAGTGGAGCCTATGGATATAATATATTATCTTATAATATAATAGAATAACTGTTTTGACATGAAAGCACAGCCAGATGATTTGACTTGACAGTGTGTCTCTATACCTCAGTCTCTGAAGACACCCAGCAATGGTTAGGATTATTAGAGAAGCTTTTCCTGCTGAAAGGCAGTTTCATTTCATCTGGTTGCAGAAACAATTCATGGGATATGTTCATAACCCCGTCCACCTATAAGATGTGGGGGGTTTCTGTATGACTTAGAAGTATTACAAAGAACTCTGATTATAAAACGTCTTCTCTTTTTAGTCCTAGATATGGCTAGGGTTAGGGTTACTGCTGAATGTAGTAACTCTAACCCTGACCCTAGGCCTAACAGTAATAACCACACTGTAATGTAAAGTGATATAACGTCTTGTCATAGTGTTGTGGGAACTAAGTTAAATCTGTTAGATAGGTAACTCTTGGTGCCACATGGTGCCACAGAGTCTGAATGCCAAGGATTCCATTATCTCGAGGGAGCTTACTAGGGTTTATCTTAGAATTATTGATAGATGGAATATACTGACTTGGGGTACAAGGTAAT
The DNA here is from genome assembly GCF_020615455.1 of Coregonus clupeaformis. Classification (NCBI taxonomy): domain Eukaryota; kingdom Metazoa; phylum Chordata; class Actinopteri; order Salmoniformes; family Salmonidae; genus Coregonus; species Coregonus clupeaformis. Next base: position 2,655 of record NW_025534767.1, read on the forward strand.
AACATCAGAGTGGGGAGTGCCCACTGATGGTTACCAGATGTTGTTGAAGAAACGTGGAACATTAAGTATATAAACTGAGAGATGTCCTTTGTCCAGAGTTCGGATGACAAGAGGCAAAGCACGTGCCGTTTGTTATACGAACCCAGTACCGTAATCAATTAAATACTTTGCATCAACTCTCCATCTAAGTGTTAAATATCTTCTTGCATCATGAATTACTTGATACCAGAGGAACTCGTCATAACAGATTGGCGTCTAAATGAACAGGATGCAGTTTACAGCTGAAATAACCGGTAAGCAGACTTTCATTATATTGATTGTCAAATTCTGCTTATCTGTGGTAAAGCTGAGCTGTAACGAACGTTTAAAATTCAATATTTTTTTTTTAGGGGAATAGATTTGTGGTTTTCAAGTATGTAAACGTAAGGAGAAATATAAATTAGACAATGACATGGTGCTATGATTCAAAATAGGGTGTGTTCAGAGTAATGAGTAAAAAAGCAACAGAGGGTAAACGAGTGGGCGCAGGACTTCCCTTAATGTGTAATGGCATTATAAACAGAGTGGGCGCAGGACTTCCCTTAATGTGTAATGGCATTTTAAACAGAGTGGGCGCAGGACTTCCCTTAATGTGTAATGGCATTATAAACAGAGTGGGCGCAGGACTTCCCTTAATGTGTAATGGCATTATAAACAGAGTGGGTGTTATTCCATTATGTTTAAAGTACATTATAAAAAGATTGGGCGCAGGTATCCCTTAGTGTATAGAGACATTATAAAGAGATAGGTTACGGGCCTTTGGTGTGGTAAATCATCATAAAAAGAAGTACAGAATTAGTCCTTTGTGAATTACTCAAAACGAGCATGTTGAATCATGGCACCAATGAAAAAACAGGCAAACAAAATTTTAATAAAGATCAAGTTGGGGATTTGATTCAAGTATTTGATTACTAATATTGCATGAACTAATGATAACTATAGCGTCAACTCAGTAGACTGGAATCTGGTGTAGTGTCGAGAACGATGCTGAGATGCTGTGATGACAAGAAATCCGCTGACACTGTCCTCGATTATAATAGTTTATTACATCTTTACTTTCAGCGTCAATTTACAGATTTCTGCAGACATCTGGAGAACAACTGGCCCCAATCTCTGATATGTTGTTACCTCCGTCCTTTGTCCCAACCAAGTATATATATGTTTTAGGGTGCCCCTATAGAAATGCTCTCCAGATGCTTCCACAAGCTGAGTCAACTTCCTCTAACACCATTTGCAAACGTCAGCAAAGTCATAAATTGTCTAGATACTACACTGGCAAGACAATCACAAGAATAAATCAGAGCTTAATTTAACTCGAATAGAGAGAAAAAGGAAATGACGGAATTATTACAGACAAATCAGTATTTTAAACAAGTCTGTACTAAAAGTATCGAAAATCAGAGAATGGGCGAATGGATGTTAAGTAAATTAGGATTTGTCTCTGGGGAACCACATCTCAGTGATGTAGCAGCATGGACCGATAATGAGTATCCTCAAGAAGGGATTTTTAAAAGGGATCAATTACAGATAGCGTGAAAATATATAATTGACAATATCGCCGTAAGCAACACGAAATGGGATTTAGATGATATGAAAGAGGCGTATAAAGCAGGCGATTTAATGAGCGCACGATGACCTGGAAATATAATGAATTAGGAGGAAAAGGCTGCTAACGAAGTTAAGTAGTGGAATGGAACAACATAGGCTATTTTATGAACAAACAGCAGAAAGTACTTTTAATCTGAAGGGTGCATAATAAATTATATAAATGTGTATGATAATTTGATATAAGTTTGGGTAAGAAGTTTCGATATATCACAGAGTTAGGTCATAGAATATCAAGGAGTGGTATGGAGAGCGTGAAGTTATTGTCACGATCGAGGTAAGGAGTAGACCAAGGCACATCGTGATGAACAAACATACTTTAATTAGTTAAAGTTTCAACACAATCCAAAACAAGAAACGACTTGTGACGTCCACGGTATCAATGACCGAACACGGAACAAAAACCCACAAACACCAAGGGAAAACATACAGTTTAAATATGGCTCCCAATCAGAGACAACCAGCCAACAGCTGACACTCGTTGCCTCTGATTGGGAGTCACTCAGGCCAACATAGAAAATAACAACCTAGAACACCCAACATAGAAACAGAACACATAGAATGAACACACCCTGGCTCAACATATAGAGTCCCAGAGCCAGGGTGTGACAGTACCCCCCCCTAAAGGCGCGGACTGCGACCGCGCCTCAATAAGAGCAAAACAGGGGAGGGCTGGGTGGGCATACCTCCTCGGCGGCGGTTCTGGCTCCGGCCTTGCCCACCACCCTCCAATAAACCCCCCATAACGCCCCTGGTCCGGTCTGGCCCCGCTGGCTGGAGCTGACCTGGACGTAGCAGGAGCGGCTAGCTTCAGCTCCGTTGTGGAGCAGTTGAGCGGTACCTGATTTGGCCCCGATGACCCAGGCACGGGTTGTGCCGGACTGACGACGCGCACCCCTGGCTTGGTGCGTGAGGCAGGAACTGACCGGACCTGGCTGACGATGCGCACCCCTGGCTTGGTGCGTGGAGCAGCAACGGGCCGGACCGGGCTGACGATGCGCACCCCTAGCTTGGTGCGTGGAGCCGGAACGGGCCTCACCGGACTGACGACTCGCACCCCTAGCTTGGTGCATGGAGCCGGAACGGGCCTCACCGGACTGACGACTCGCACCCCTGGCTTGGTGCGAATAGCAGGAACGGGCCTCACCGGACTGACGACTCGCACCCTTGGCTTGGTGCGAGTAGCAGGAACGGGCTGGACCAGGCTGATGACTCGCACCCCTGGCTAGGTGCGAGTAGCAGGAACGTTCTGGACCAGGCTGACGACTCGCACCCCTGGCTTGGTGCGGGTGGCAGGAACAGGCCGGGCCGGGCTGGCGACGCGCACCGTATACTTGGTGCGAGTGGCAGGAACAGGCCGGGCCGGGCTGGCGACGCGCATCTTAGACTTGGTGCGTGGAGCAGGGACAGGCCGGGCCGGGCTGTCGACGCACCCCGTAGGCTTGGTGCGTGGAGCAGGGACTGGCCGGACTGGGCTGGCGACGCACACCGTAGGCTTGGTGCGTGGAGCAGGGACAGGCCGGACCGGGCTGGCGACGCACACCGTAGGCTTGGTGCGTGGAGCAGGGACTGGCCGGACTGGGCTGGCGACGCACACCGTAGGCTTGGTGCGTGGAGCAGGGACAGGCCGGACCGGGCTGGCGACGCACACCGTAGGCTTGGTGCGTGGAGCAGGAACAGGCCGGGCCGGGCTGGCGACGCGCACCGTGGACTTGGTGCGTGGAACAGGGACAGGCCGGACCGGGCTGGCGACGCACACCGTAGGCTTGGTGCGTGGAGCAGGGACTGGCCGGACTGGGCTGGCGACGCACACCGTAGGCTTGGTGCGTGGAGCAGGGACAGGCCGGACCGGGCTGGCGACGCACACCGTAGGCTTGGTGCGTGGAGCAGGGACAGGCCGGACCGGGCTGGCGACGCACACCGTAGGCTTGGTGCGTGGAGCAGGGACAGGCCGGGCTGGGCTGTCGACGCACACCGTAGGCTTGGTGCGTGGAGCAGGGACTGGCCGGACTGGGCTGGCGACGCACACCGTAGGCTTGGTGCGTGGAGCAGGGACAGGCCGAACCGGGCTGTGGAGACGGATAGGAGCCCTGGAGTGAAGAGCGGCACAACCCGTCCTGGCTGAATGCCTACCCTCACACACTCTGTGTGAGGCATCCGCACAGGACGTACAGGGCGGTGTATCCGTAACCTGGTGGCCTCCAGAATCCGCCCCTCTTTTGCCTCCGTCAGCCCCGTCGTCCATGCCGTGTGCCCCCCCTAAAAATTTTCTGGGGTTGCCTCGACCGCCCGACGACGACCCTGATCACGCCGTTGCTCCTCTCTACGGGCGCGCCTCCACCGTCTCTTCTCCCGGCGCTTCCTCCCATGTCCAGCCCAAGAGCTGCCCCTGGACACGCTGCTTGAAGTCGTTGCATGGTGGGTTTTTCTGTCACGATCGAGGTAAGGAGTAGACCAAGGCGCAGCGTGATGAACAAACATACTTTAATTAGTTAAAGTTTCAACACAATCCAAAACAAGAAACGACTCGTGACGTCCACGGTATCAATGACCGAACACGGAACAAAAACCCACAAACACCAAGGGAAAACATACAGTTTAAATATGGCTCCCAATCAGAGACAACCAGCCAACAGCTGACACTCGTTGCCTCTGATTGGGAGTCACTCAGGCCAACATAGTGTGATGTCACGAGAGGCTGTGTCCTGGAGGGACGTTACATCCCCCTGAGGTGGCTGCAAACCCAGACAGCTATGGCTCCATCTGCTGGTATGGTCGGGAACTCCACCCCTCTATGGCCAATCTTCCCACGCAGCTGAAACAAATGAGGAGCTGATGAGCTGAAGGTTTGGAAAGGGAAGAGACACACTGAGGGAGTGTGTGGGGGGTGAAGAGACACAGTCTCCAACCTGGGCTCTCTGGAGGACAAGAGGGCTGCACGTCCACTTCCATGAGGAATATAAGGATTTGGAGATACTTACCTTTGGGAAATACTCACCTTTGGATATATGCACCTGTGGAAATACGTGAGAGACATTTGGAAGGACTTTTTGCTGGGTTGGCCACTAGCTGCAACGTGGACTACAGTAAGGCTGGGGAAAAGTTATCTGAGCGAGTGAGAATTATGATTTTGGATGTGGAAGAGACATCCCTGAACTGTTAACCCTTAAAGAGCCACAAGAGAACAGAATTTTGTTATGTTTTCGTTAATTTCCCCACGACCTATAATAAAAATCCTTGTTTTGTTTGAACCTTGTCTCCTGGCACTACTTGAGCAATCCCGCTGAAAGCTGTGTAGCCTCTCGTGACGTCACAGATGGTGGAGAATACAGGCACGCTCAAGCGTTAATAGTGCATGTCAGAGGAGGATACCGAAGGTTTGATCACCCAGTTTTCCAAGTTGGCCGTAGGCTCCCCGCCCGACTGAAATGGAGGACATATTGAAAGCCCTTGTTGCTGGCCAGCAAGCCCAGATGCAAGCAAACGTGGCTCTCTTGGAGGAGCAAAAGAAAGCCAACCTTCTGAAGGCAGAGGAATTGCAGTTGCAGAGACAGAGGGTTGTCCAAAATACCCGCCCAATAAAGGCAAGTGACTTTATATCTAAGATGGGAGCTACCGATGACATTGAGGCATACCTGCATGCATTTGAGGCCACGGCCACTAGGGAAGCCTGGCCCAAGCAACAGTGGGTTGGTCTGTTAGCCCCCTTTCTAACCGGGGAATCGCTGAATGCTGTCCGGGACCTGGGCCCTGACCAGGTTACTGACTATGATGCCCTGAAGTCTGAGATCCTCAGCAGATATGGACTCACAAAGTTTGGTATGGCCCAGCGCTTTCACAGCTGGACCTTCCAACCAGACCAACCTCCTCGGGCGCAGATGCATGAACTTGTCCGAATCGCAAGGAAATGGCTGGATCCGCAGAGGAATACAGCAGCGGCGGTGGTGGAGGCCGTTGTGGTGGATCGTTACCTACGCGCCCTGCCTTATGAGGCAAAACGGGTCATCAGTCAACAGGCCTTGACCACGGCTGATCTGACCGTGGAAGCTGTGGAAAAGTACCCGGCCACAGCGGAGATGCTGAATGCCTCCCGGAAAGACCCCAGGAGTGCGGCCCCACCACAAATGGGAAGAACCCGTCCAAAGGACCCCAAGGTCTCGAACCCAGCCACGTCAGGACTTATCCCGGCTCCAGGGGGAGCCAGAAACCAGGCGGGTCCAAGAAGAGTACACCAGGAGGGGGAAACTCGACAGTGTTACCGGTGTGGGGAGATGGGACATATCTCCTGGCAGTGTGGGAAACCAGCCGATGAACCTATGCCTACTGCGGAGTCCTCCAGCTCAGCACCCACACACCGTTTGCCTCGCTCTTGGGAGTCGTAGATGGTGGCCCAGATCGACCCCCCCACCTGCCCGGTAACTGTGAATCACCATGATGTGGAGGCCTTACTGGATTCTGGTAGCCGGGCCACCCTGGTGCGTAAGGATTTGGTGGGCCCAACGTGTCTGACCCCGGGGAAAGTCCTCCCAGTTTCCTGTGTCCATGGGGACACCAGAGAATACCCCATTACTGAACTTACAATGACCAGCACACGGGGAACCATACACACGACGGCGGGGGTGGTTGATTCCCTCCCCGTCCCTGTCCTAATTGGACGAGACTGCCCAGCCTTTTACCCACTCTGGAGAGAGTCTCAGGAGAGGATAACCCAAGTACCTCGGAAACGGAGAGGCAAGACTCATCCTGGGAAGGCTCCGGTGCAATCCTCCGAGTTACTCACTCCCGCCCGGGCTCTGATAGGGATGGCAGGTGCCCAGACCGACACAGAGACGGAGCTACAGAATCTGGACAAAGAACTGTCTGGTCTGAAGGGGACCGCTGAGAGGTATCGTTTGTTAAAGCAACAGTTAGACATGAAGACAGAAGAGTTAGATATCCTCCAGGCTAAACTCCAACAGAGCTCCTTCCATAAGCAACAGGAGGAGCTGGAGAGGCTGCGCAGGACCATCGAGGAGTGTGAGGAGACCCTGCGCAGTAGTAAGGAGGTCCAGAAGAAGGCAGAGGAGAAGTACAAGGTGTTGGAGAACAAGATGAAGAATGCGGAGGCAGAGAGAGAGAAGGAACTGAAAGCTGCTCAACAGAAGCTAAACTCTGCTAAAACCAAGGCTGATGCGTTCAGTAAGAAACTCAAGGAGAGACAACAGGAGGCTGAGTCCCTGGTCCTAGAGGTGGAGGAGTTGAAGAGAGAGCAGGCTGGCAAGCACCACGGCAATGCGGACGCCCTCTCCCGGCGTGATGCCTTCTTCGCTGCCTTTACCCCGACGAGGACGTCGGTCCCGAGGAGGGGGATGTGTGATGTCACGAGAGGCTGTGTCCTGGAGGGACGTTAACATCCCCCTGAGGTGGCTGCAAACCCAGACAGCTATGGCTCCATCTGCTGGTATGGTCGGGAACTCCACCCCTCTATGGCCAATCTTCCCACGCAGCTGAAACAAATGAGGAGCTGATGAGCTGAAGGTTTGGAAAGGGAAGAGACACACTGAGGGAGTGTGTGGGGGGTGAAGAGACACAGTCTCCAACCTGGGCTCTCTGGAGGACAAGAGGGCTGCACGTCCACTTCCATGAGGAATATAAGGATTTGGAGATACTTACCTTTGGGAAATACTCACCTTTGGATATATGCACCTGTGGAAATACGTGAGAGACATTTGGAAGGACTTTTTTGCTGGGTTGGCCACTAGCTGCAACGTGGACTACAGTAAGGCTGGGGAAAAGTTATCTGAGCGAGTGAGAATTATGATTTTGGATGTGGAAGAGACATCCCTGAACTGTTAACCCTTAAAGAGCCACAAGAGAACAGAATTTTGTTATGTTTTCGTTAATTTCCCACGACCTATAATAAAATCCTTGTTTTGTTTGAACCTTGTCTCCTGGCACTACTTGAGCAATCCCGCTGAAAGCTGTGTAGCCTCTCGTGACGTCACAATAGAAAAACACAACCTAGAACACCCAACATAGAAACAGAACACATAGAATGAACACACCCTGGCTCAACATATAGAGTCCCAGAGCCAGGGTGTGACAGTTATTTTAGAGAGTTGTGGAAAAGTCTGTATTTTCTGGGAGGATCCCATGACAGGCAGGGCAGGGTCCTGGAAACTACAGTCTTTTTTTTGGTTCCGCTGGGAGTATGTTTGGAGAAGTTGATTTGTGTCGATTGAGAATCGTTAAAAAAAAGAAGGGATTGTTTGATGTGAGTACCTAAGGATTTCTAACGTTCTATATGGATTATGTGAATATATGAAAATGTGATGAATTTTATGTGTGTTTAAGCGATTACTAGAGATTTGATCAAGTAATAATTGGAATATTATTAGTATACAATATGTTAACCCCTAGACGTACGTTGGGTGTGAGAAACAATAAATACACGTTTTAGAAGTTGGTGCCATTGATGGATCATGTGATAGAGATAAGGTTTAAGGAATAAACTGCCCATAAGGACTGGAATTTATAGACGTAACTTATAACATAGTACAAAGCCAATTCAGGGTTTCCATTAAATACACTGCTCAAAAAAATAAAGGGAACACTTAAACAACACAATGTAACTCCAAGTCAATCACACTTCTGTGAAATCAAACTGTCCACTTAGGAAGCAACACTGATTGACAATACATTTCACATGCTGTTGTGCAAATGGAATAGACAACAGGTGGAAATTATAGGCAATTAGCAAGACACCCCCAATAAAGGACTGGTTTTGCAGGTGGTGACCACAGACCACTTCTCAGTTCCTATGCTTCCTGGCTGATGTTTTGGTCACTTTTGAATGCTGGCGGTTCTTTCACTCTAGTGGTAGCATGAGACGGAGTCTACAACCCACACAAGTGGCTCAGGTAGTGCAGCTCATCCAGGATGGCACATCAATGCGAGCTGTGGCAAGAAGGTTTGCTGTGTCTGTCAGCGTAGTGTCCAGAGCATGGAGGTGCTACCAGGAGACAGGCCAGTACATCAGGAGACTTGGAGGAGGCCGTAGGAGTGCAACAACCCAGCAGCAGGACTGCTACCTCCGCCTTTGTGCAAGGAGGAGCAGGAGGAGCACTGCCAGAGCCCTGCAAAATGACCTCCAGCAGGCCACAAATGTGCATGTGTCTGCTGAAATGGTCAGAAACAGACTCCATGAGGGTGGTATGAGGGCCCAACGTCCACAGGTGGGGGTTGTGCTTACAGTCCAACACCATGCAGGACGTTTGGCATTTGCCAGAGAACACCAAGATTGGCAAATTCGCCACTGGCGCCCTGTGCTCTTCACAGATGAAAGCAGGTTCACACTGAGCACATGTGACAGACGTGACAGAGTCTGGAGATGCCGTGGAGAACGTTCTGCTGCCTGCAACATCCTCCAGCATGATCGGTTTGGCGGTGGGTCAGCCATGGTGTGGGGTGGCATTTCTTTGGGGGGGCCGCACAGCCCTCCATGTGCTCGCCAGAGGTAGCCTGACTGCAATTAGGTACCGAGATGAGACCCTCAGACCCCTTGTGAGACCATATGCTGGTGCGGTTGGCCCTGGGTTCCTCCTAATGCAAGACAATGCTAGACCTCATGTGGCTGGAGTGTGTCAGCAGTTCCTGCAAGAGGAAGGCATTGATGCTATGGACCGCCCGTTCCCCAGACCTGAATCCAATTGAGCACATCTGGGACATCACGTCTCGCTCCATTCACCAATGCCACGTTGCACCACAGACTGTCCAGGAGTTGGCGGATGCTTTAGTCCAGGTCTGGGAGGAGATCCCTCAGGAGACCATCCGCCACCTCATCAGGAGCATGCCCAGGCGTTGTAGGGAGGTCATACAGGCACGTGGAGGCCACACACACTACTGAGCCTCATGTTGACTTGTTTTAAGGACATTACATCAAAGTTGAATCAGCCTGTATGTCACGGTTTCGGCCGAGGCTGCTCCTCTTCCTTGTTCGGGCGGACTTCGGCGGTCGTCGTCTCCGGAGTACTAGCTGCCACCGTTCGATGTTTCTTGTTCATTTGGTTTTGTCTGTTCATAACACCTGTCCCTTATTTGTGTCTTAATTGTTCCCTTATTTAGTTTCGTGTGTTTGGGTCAGGTGTTATGCGTGATTGTTTATGTCAGCTTGCCTATACGAATTTGTTTCTCTCGTTATTGTGTTTTTCGAGAGCTCGCACTGTGTGCGCTATTCTTGTTGTGTCCGCACTGTTTTTCGTGCGTAATTGTTCGCGCTACCCGGTTGGGTTGGCGACTGATTTTTGTTTGGACTTTATTAAAGTTCAGTTGAAGTCCTCCTGGTTTCCTGCACCTGATTCCTACTCATCCACCTACACCACTCTGACAGAATCACGCATCACTTCCATGGAATCAGCAGGAGCGACCGCGCCGACAGCCGAGATGGCTGAACGTCTTCGTGGTCAGGAGGACCGCATTAACCAGGTCTGTCACGCCCTGGAGGGGGTGATGAATACTCTGCACCGATGGGAGACCAGCGGGGTTCCCACACCTCCACTCACCGACCCAGCCCCATCGGTCAGCCCTCCTGTCTCCTCTCCGGAACCTAGTGGGATTCGGCTCTCGCTCCCGAGGGCGTACGACGGCTCCACAGCTGGGTGTCAAGGGTTCCTGCTGCAGGTGGAGCTCTACCTCGCCACCGTACGCCCGGCGCCCTCGGGACACGAGAGCGTCTCAGCCCTCATCTCCTGTCTCACAGGCAAGGCGTTGGAGTGGGCCAACGCCGAGTGGAGGAGAATGGACGCCGCTACCACGAACTATGCGGAGTTCTCCCGCCGCTTCCGTGCTGTGTTCGACCATCCACCAGAAGGGAAGGCGGCGGGGGAACGTCTATTCTACCTCCGACAGGGGATGAGGAGCGCCCATGACTTTGCCTTGGAGTTTCGGACCCTAGCGGCTGATGCAGGGTGGAATGAGCGGGCCCTTAGCGACCATTTCCGCTGCAGCCTCCGGGAGGACGTCCAGCGAGAGTTGGCGTGCAGGGACACGTCGTTGACTTTCGACCAACTGGTCGACATGGCCATCCGGCTGGATACCCTGCTCGCCACCCGTGGGCGTCCCGGAGGGGGGGGTTCGCCCATTCCACTCTCCAGCGCCTCCGAGCCGAGTCCTATGGAGCTCGGGGGTGCTGGCGCTAGGGAACGGAGGAGGAGGAGCCCGAGGGGACCCGGCCCTTGCACCAACTGTGGTCGTGGAGGGCACACTGCGGCTAGGTGTTGGGGCGGGTCCTCCAGTGGGGGAGATGGCAGGTCACGCATTGGGGGGTCCCCCCAGGTGAGTAGGCGCCCTGCTTACCCAGAGCTTTCTGTCGTGCACCTAACCTTGCCTGTTTGTTTCCCACAGGTTGCACCTCGTTCCCAGCATAAGGCGCTGGTAGATTCAGGCGCAGCTGGGAATTTTGTAGATCGCCAGTTCTGTATAGAGTTAGGGATTCCCCTCCTTCCAGTGGATAAGCCTTTCCCCGTCCATGCCCTAGATAGCCGTCCGTTAGGGTCTGGGTTGATTAGGGAGGTCACAGCACCCCTTCAGATGATGGCGCAGGAGGGTCATGAGGAGAGAATTCAGCTCTATCTGATTGACTCTCCTGCGTATCCGGTAGTGCTGGGTCTTCCCTGGTTGATGACGCATGACCCTAATATTAGGTGGCGAGAGAAAGCTCTTAAAGGGTGGTCTGCTCAATGTGAGGGGCGGTGTCTGGGTGTTTCCATAGGGGCGACCTCGGTGGAGAGTCCGAAGCTAATGCCGGCACTGCAGATTCCCCCCGAGTATGAGGATTTGGCACTGGTGTTCAGTAAGACTAGGGCGGCGCAGCTGCCGCCTCATAGACGGGGGGATTGTGCGATAGATCTCCAGTCAGGAGCAGCTCTCCCGCGGAGCCATGTGTATCCCTTGTCTCAAGAGGAGAGAAAGTCTATGGAGACATACATCTCTGAGTCTCTTAGACAGGGATACATACGGTCCTCCGTTTCACCCGCTTCCTCAAGTTTCTTTTTTGTGAAGAAAAAGGATGGAGGTCTGCGCCCGTGTATTGATTACCGCGGTCTCAATCAGATCACAGTGAAGTACAGCTATCCACTTCCTCTGATTGCGACTATGACGGAGTCACTGCACGGTGCGCAGTTCTTTACAAAATTGGATCTTAGGAGCGCATATAACTTGGTGCGCATTCGAAAGGGCGATGAATGGAAGACAGCGTTTAGCACGACTTCCGGACACTACGAGTATCTAGTCATGCCATATGGGTTGATGAATGCTCCCTCAGTCTTCCAATCCTTCGTCGATGAGATTTTTTGGGACATGCAGGGACAGGGAGTAGTTGTGTACATCGACGACATTCTGGTGTATAGTCCTACCCGTGCTGAGCATGTAGCCCTGGTGCGCCGAGTATTGAGGAGGCTGTTGGAGCATGACCTATATGTCAAGGCAGAGAAATGTCTGTTTTTCCAGAAGTCGGTCTCCTTTCTGGGTTACCAGTTATCTGCGTCAGGGGTGAAGATGGAGGTAGACCGGGTGTCAGCTGTGCGTAATTGGCAGACCCCAACCACTGTGAAGGAGGTGCAACGGTTCTTGGGGTTTGCGAATTATTACCGGAGGTTTATCCGGGGTTTTGGACAGGTGGCAGCTCCCATAACGTCTCTGTTAAAGGGGGGTCCGGTGCGCTTGCGGTGGTCAGCTGAGGCGGACAGGGCATTTGGGAGACTGAAGGACCTGTTTACCTCGGCGCCGGTGTTGGCGCATCCGGATCCCTCTTTACCGTTCCAAGTAGAGGTGGACGCGTCAGAGGCCGGGATAGGGGCCGTTCTTTCCCAGCGTTCTGGCACTCCACCTAAACTCTGTCCCTGTGTGTTTTACTCAAAGAAGCTCAGTCCGGCGGAGCGGAATTATGACGTAGGAGACAGGGAGCTGTTAGCCGTGGTACAGGCCCTAAAGGTGTGGCGGCATTGGCTCGAGGGGGCTCAACACCCTTTCCTCATTCTAACTGACCATCGTAACCTGGAGTACATCCGGGCAGCTAGGGAGACTGAATCCTCGCCAGGCTCGCTGGACTATGTTCCTGGCCCGGTTTGTGTTTAAGATCACATACATCCCTGGGTCCCAGAACGGGAAGGCAGATGCTCTGTCTCGGCGGTATGACGCAGAGGAGAGGTCAGTTGAGTCCACGCCCATACTACCGGAGTCTTGTCTGGTTGCTCCGGTGGTGTGGGAGGTTGATGGTGAGATCGAGCGGGCGTTACGCACCGACCCGAGTCCTCCACAGTGTCCTGTGGGTCGGACGTACGTTCCGCTCGAGATACGCGATCGCCTCATTTGTTGGGCTCATACGTCCCCCTCCTCTGGCCATCCGGGTATCGGCCGGACAGTGCACTGCCTTAGCACGAAGTACTGGTGGCCAACGTTAGCTAGGGATGTGAGGATTTATGTCTCCTCCTGTTCGGTGTGTGCCCAGTGTAAGGCGCCCAGACATTTGCCCAGGGGTAAGTTACAACCCCTGCCTATTCCACAACGACCCTGGTCCCACCTCTCGGTGGATTTTGTTACCGACCTTCCCCCCTCACAGGGGAATACTACTATCCTGGTCGTTGTGGATCGGTTCTCTAAGGCCTGTCGTCTCCTTCCCATGCCGGGTCTACCCACTGCCCTACAGACCGCAGAGGCTCTGTTCACCCATGTCTTCCGGCATTACGGGGTACCCGAGGATATAGTGTCTGACCGAGGCCCCCAGTTCACCTCTAGAGTGTGGAGAGCATTTATGGAACGGTTGGGGGTGTCGGTAAGCCTTACCTCGGGTTACCACCCGGAGAGTAATGGGCAGGTTGAACGTGTCAACCAGGATGTGGGTAGGTTTCTGAGGTCATACTGTCAGGACCGGCCGGAGGAGTGGGCGAGATATGTGCCCTGGGCCGAGATGGCACAGAACTCTCTTCGCCACTCCTCCACCCAACTAACCCCCTTTTCAGTGTGTGTTAGGGTACCAGCCGGTGCTGGCACCATGGCATGAGAGCCAGATCGAGGCACCCGCTGTGGATGAGTGGGTACGGCGCTCGGAGGAGACGTGGGACGCTGCACACGTCCATCTGCAGCGTGCCATACGTCGACAGAAGACGAGCGCCGACCTACACCGCAGTGAGGGGCCAGTGTACGCACCTGGAGATCGAGTCTGGCTCTCAACCAGAAACCTGCCCCTCCGCCTGCCCTGCCGGAAGCTGGGTCGGCGGTTTGTGGGGCCATTTAAAGTCCTGAGGAGATTGAACGAGGTGAGTTATAGGTTAGAACTACCTGTTGATTACAAAAATATTAACCCCTCGTTCCATGTGTCTCTCCTCAGGCCGGTGGTAGCTGGTCCACTCCAGGACTTTGAGATTGAGGAGACTCCTCCGCCCCCGTTGGACATCGAGGGGGCTCCGGCGTACACCGTGAGGTCCATCCTGGATTCTAGACGCCGGATGGGGGGTCTTCAATATCTCGTGGAGTGGGAGGGGTACGGTCCGGAGGAGCGGTGCTGGGTGCCAAGGAGGGACGTATTAGACCAGTCCCTACTGACCGATTTCCATCGGGGTCATCCTGCGCGCCCTGCTCCGCGTCGTCCGGGTCGTCCCCGAGCTCCGGGTCGGCGCACGGCTGGAGCCGCGCGTCAAGGGGGGGGGTACTGTCACGGTTTCGGCCGAGGCTGCTCCTCTTCCTTGTTCGGGCGGACTTCGGCGGTCGTCGTCTCCGGAGTACTAGCTGCCACCGTTCGATGTTTCTTGTTCATTTGGTTTTGTCTGTTCATAACACCTGTCCCTTATTTGTGTCTTAATTGTTCCCTTATTTAGTTTTGTGTGTTTGGGTCAGGTGTTATGCGTGATTGTTTATGTCAGCTTGCCTATACGAATTTGTTTCTCTCGTTATTGTGTTTTTCGAGAGCTCGCACTGTGTGCGCTATTCTTGTTGTGTCCGCACTGTTTTTCGTGCGTAATTGTTCGCGCTACCCGGTTGGGTTGGCGACTGATTTTTGTTTGGACTTTATTAAAGTTCAGTTGAAGTCCTCCTGGTTTCCTGCGCCTGATTCCTACTCATCCACCTACACCACTCTGACACTGTAGTGTGGTTTTCCAGTTTAATTTTGAGGGTGACTCCAAATCCAGACCTCCATGGGTTGATAAATTTGAATTCCATTGATAATTTTTGTGTGATTTTGTTGTCAGCACATTCAACTATGTAAAGAAAAAAGTATTTAATAAGATTATTTCATTCATTCAGATCTAGGATGTGTTATTTTAGTGTTCCCTTTATTTTTCTGTGCAGTGTATATTATCATTGAGGAGCTATGTTGAGGAAGTGAAGGAATTTCATTATGGATCAGATGTTAAGACGACAAACCATTGTAATTGGGCTATTTGCGGGATTTCTTTGTCATTTCAATAGCATTGGGTCAATGGCATAGAGTAAAATCTGGGTTTCTGAGTGTAATTCAACTGTTGGTATGTGTTGCTTAGACAGATACTGCAGTCAGTGTTTGTTTTGTGATGTAGACTGGAAGATTTAGCAGTTTGTTTGGTTCAAATTGAAAGACTCACTTATGCCACAGAAATAGCGTGACGTTTTCGAGGTAGTCATTTTTCTGAGTTGCCTAATGGTTTGCTAGCTTAAACGACTGAGAAATGGTGTCGTAATGTCAATCAGTAGATTGAATATTAATCATATACAGTGAGGGAAAAAAGTATTTAATCCCCTGCTGATTTTGTACGTTTGCCCACTGACAAAGAAATGATCAGTCTATAATTTTATTGGTAGGTTTATTTGAACAGTGAGAGACAGAATAACAACAAAAAAATCCAGAAAAACGCATGTCAGAAATTTTATAAATTGATTTGCATTTTAATGAGGGAAATAAGTATTTGACCCCCTCTCAATCAGAAAGATTTCTGGCTCCCAGGTGTCTTTTATACAGGTAACGAGCTGAGATTAGGAGCACACTCTTAAAGGGAGTGCTCCTAATCTCAGTTTGTTACCTGTATAAAAGACATCTGTCCACAGAAGTAATCAATCAATCAGATTCCAAACTCTCCACCATGGCCAAGACCAAAGAGCTCTCCAAGGATGTCAGGGACAAGATTGTAGACCTACACAAGGCTGGAATGGGCTACAAGACCATCGCCAAGCAGCTTGGTGAGAAGGTGACAACAGTTGGAGCGATTATTCGCAAATGGAAGAAACACAAAAGAACTGTCAATCTCCCTCGGCCTGGGGCTCCATGCAAGATCTCACCTCGTGGAGTTGCAATGATCATGAGAACGGTGAGGAATCAGCCCAGAACTACACGGAAGGATCTTGTCAATGATCTCAAGGCAGCTGGGACCATAGTCACCAAGAAAACAATTGGTAACACACTACGCCGTGAAGGACTGAAATTCTGCAGCGCCCGCAAAGGTCCTCCTGCTCAAGAAAGCACATATACATGCCCGTCTGAAGTTTGCCAATGAACATCTGAATGATTCAGAGGAGAACTGTGTGAAAGTGTTGTGGTCAGATGAGACCAAAATTGAGCTCTTTGGCATCAACTCAACTCGCCGTGTTTGGAGGAGGAGGAATGCTGCCTATGACCCCAAGAACACCATCCCCACCGTCAAACATGGAGGTGGAAACATTATGCTTTGGGGGTGTTTTTCTGCTAAGGGGACAGGACAACTTCACCGCATCAAAGGGACGATGGACGGGGCCATGTACCGTCAAATCTTGGGTGAGAACCTCCTTCCCTCAGCCAGGGCATTGAAAATGGGTCGTGGATGGGTATTCCAGCATGACAATGACCCAAAACACACGGCCAAGGCAACAAAGGAGTGGCTCAAGAAGAAGCACATTAAGGTCCTGGAGTGGTCTCCAGACCTTAATTCCATAGGAAATCTGTGGAGGGAGCTGAATGTTCGAGTTGCCAAACGTCAGGCTCGAAACCTTAATGACTTGGAGAAGATCTGCAAAGAGGAGTGGGACAAAATCCCTCCTGAGATGTGTGCAAACCTGGTGGCCAACTACAAGAAACGTCTGACCTCTGTGATTGCCAACAATGGTTTTGCCACCAAGTACTAAGTCATGTTTTGCAGAGGGGTCAAATACTTATTTCCCTCATTAAAATGCAAATCAATTTATAACTTTTTGACATCCGTTTTTCAGGATTATTTTGTTGTAATTCTGTCGCTCACTGTTCAAATAAACCTACCATTAAAATTATAGACTGATCATGTATTTGTCAGTGGTCAAACGTACAAAATCAGCAGGGGATCAAATACTTTTTTCCCTCACTGTAGATATAAATTGAATGTATGATCGTCCAAAAAGAGTAGATGTTTGTTTTACTACCTGTAGCCTAATTAGATGGGACAGTTACCTCAATCTACTGACTTCTAATAATAGGGGACTGGTAATTGCGATAGAGCTGTAGCCATGACAACATTCTAGGGAAAGGGCAGAATATAAAGCAGTGGCTGTAGTGTTGAGAGAGTTGAGGTGGGTTATTCTGAAACGAGCTACAGTACTGGGGAGGCAAGTAGGCACAGATAGAAAATAGAACGGAGGAATATTTGATAAAATAGGGTGGGGTCTAGTGACCCGAAGCTGAATAAATCATTGGGGAAATACCTAAGCACAGGAGAGGAAAGTGGTTTTATAGGTTTGAGATAAGATAAATAAAGAATATAATACCAAAGCACAGGAAAGTGAGTGTGTTTTCTTAATGGGAAGTGAAGCCAGGGGACAAAGAGAATAAACAGAGTATTAAAAACACAAGGGATAAAAACTAATTGTTGAAAAGAAGCAGAGTATGAAGATATATCAGGGAGAGAGATACCATTAACTGAGGGCTAGAAACACTTTTTGCTGAGAAAGCTAACAGAAGTAATTTACCTTGCATCCTAACAGAGACACTGAACCAAAACATAAAGCTACAACAGCAATCTAGGATTGTGAAAGTTGTCAAGTTAGTTTTTAACCCTACGATAGAGGTAAACGCAGAACGCTGTTTGAGAATGGGTTTTATTTTTTGTGTACTAGTAAGAATGGAAGAGTTTCCATGGTTTTGTCTGCGGGTGTTAGCGACTGGGGCTCGCTGAACTACAGGGGGCTATAAGGGACATAATGGGTTCAGTTTGGTGTATTGGGATCACTGGTTGCTGCGGAAAAGGAGGAAGTCAAAGGGGGGGTGAGTGTAACCAGTGTGAAATGGATAGCTACTTAGCGGGGAGAACTACTAGCATTTCCATTGGTGACGTAACTCGCTCTGAGACCTTGAAGTAGTTGTTTACCTTGCTCTGCAAGGGTTTTTGTGGAGCGATGGGTAACGGTGCTTCAAGGGTTACTGTTGTCAATGTGTGCAGAGGGTCCCTGGTTCAAGCCCATGTAGGGACAGAAGCAAAACTGTTACATTGATGCTATTGACCCGGAACACTGATTACATTGATTAGATTATAGGAAAGGGATTGTCCTACCAATCCATGGCGGCCTAGGATAACGTAGTAATTAAAGTGGATTCACTGTGAATATATGTTTTGTTTGTTTTGACTATAATTTAACTATAATGTGTCACCTGCTAAAGTAACATTGGATGGAAAGACAGCGGTAGAGAATAATATAAATTGTAGAGGGTTTTCTGGGTTAAAAAGTAAGTAGGTTAATTGGGAAATGAGACATGTCGAATTGGATTGTTTGAGTAGACTAGTATTAAAATAATGCCTTCTAGTAATGTGAATGCAAATATGTTATTAGGTAGTAGTGGTTTGTGGATAGAATTTACTAATGCCATGATTTAGTCTGTGGGTGAAAGAGAGTCGTGCTCGTTGGGCTATATCAGGATGTATAGGACACAGAGGGTAATGAGGAGCAGAGATCTGAATAGGTGAATAGGAAACGTTCTTTGACAATTTTTAATTATTATTATTCAATTCTATAGTTTGTGTAACACCAGTGAGTTATGTAGACAGTTAATTAATTCTAAAAATGATCATCTGTTTCTGTTAAATTGAAATTAGGGGATGGCAGGTAGTTTCGACTATTACGCTGATCGGGCAGCGCTAACTTTTTGAAGGTTCTAGATTTGTTGGTCAACAGGTTTATATTTTTACTAAATCATTGCAACAGATAGCGATGATTAAATTAACGGAAAGGGGTTATAGGTTTATTCCAATTAATGAAATGTGTTATTATCTGATGTGTCTTGAGTGGGATTTTTCCCCCCAGGATTGATGGAAGGCCCCTCCATAATATGTTAAAGGAAAAGTAGGAGACAACGTCTCAAACAACTTTTTTAATAGATGCCTGGGATAAAATATCACGGCTTCCTGACGAGGAGTAATTGATTATATTGGCGAATGAATAAAATATGACATTGAGAGGGGTGACAGGAACAATATAAGGGGAAACAGATATTTCCTATGTTGTTGATCAAGTAATGATACTAGGATAATTTGACATGGGATAAAATGGAGCCGATTTTGGGGTGGAATAATCCTTGCGAGAATTAGAGAAAGTGGAATCTAAAGGGTACTCAGTTGAAAATACTCATTGCAAACTCAGAGAACATTGGGTGGTTTTCATCTTGTGAGAGATTTTAGGTCATCTTATTCTGGAGTAGAAACTAGGAATTGGATTGAAACGAACAATTAGTGATATGAGGTAGTACAGTGGAATTATCTGCATCATGTTGTGTGTGTAATTACTATTTTGGGGATTGCTGATTATAACTGAATGTTAACAACAACTTTCTGTTCCAGGAGAAGGGGGTTTCATTATCTTTTTCAGATGTTCCCCAGTATGTGGTCTCACTGAGTGGACCATTTAATTTCGTTGAGGGTGTTTTCACGGGTTAGAAATTATATGTCTTAAAGGGACACACACATGGAAGTTTTTGAAGTTTTATTTTCTGAGTGAGTTTTAATTAAACATATGTGAGTTATTTTGATAAGAACTGTGATGAAGTCTTACTGTACACTGGGGATACGATATGTATGAAATGTTTTGACTGTTGTTGAGGATTAGTCTACTATAGAATAAAGCACTTCTTTGAAGGATTTGATTGACCTCTGACCTCTGTCCTGACTTTCTAGTGTGATTTGATCACCCACACTGGAAACCCGAGAGACATAGGATGTTGAATTTAAGGTCATTTATTATAACGAGTTGAGGGTAATTTGTAAAACTGATAATTATGACGAAGGTTATGGTTCATAATCATATATATGATTCGGACTATGACAAGGACAGAGAGAGAGTGCTAGCCCTGAATGAGCGATACTTGTCGCTAGTCATTTTTACTATTCTTGAATTACTTTATGGGATACAATTAAGTTAAGATATTATCAAATGTTGTCATTTTAATTTCATTTATTATTTTGGTTTAACAGGCAATGTTGTTGTTTTGTTTTTTGAATGCATGAATCACGATGTGAGGAGGAATTACTGGTCTCCGGGGGCCTTTTTGGTAAATATGCAAATTAATATTAAGAATATGAGCAGTAGTACTTAATGTGTTATGGGTTAGATAAAATGTTTATGTGCAAGTGTATTTGTGGTAGGAGGCAGGAGGCAGGGTGTAGAGGAGGTCTGTGTCTGAAACTAGTGGACCACAACGGGCTGTAAGGATGTGCACTTCCTAATCTCAAGGTTTCTCCTGACTGAGGAGAAGACATGGTACAGTAGCATACTGTGTCACACCTAACAATGTTCTTAAGACTTTCTTCCCATGGGTGAAGGCAACTTTGCCCAACCTAACAGGAGAATCTGGGCATTTTCTGCCGCCCTGGAGGCTTTGTGGCGGTAAAGGATTACAGAAGTAAGAGATGGACGAACCCTAGGTGGGGAGGTCAGTACTAGGTGTTACTGGCTACCTCGATGGAGGGGAAAGTAGCAGAGAGAGATACCTAGATCCATGTCTCTCACTGTAGGAGAGGTCCAACCCCAGAAGAGGAAGATGGCCCCGCCATTGGGTAGCGTTATTTTCTTTTGTGTCTGTATGTGTCTGTGTGTATTTGCAGTAGTGACTCTCAGCTTCCCTATTGGTATGCTGCCAGAAGGACACTATCCACAGACCGATGTCGGTGGATTGAGAGGGACTCTGACTGATCCGAGACCCTAGTGACGGAAGAAGGTTCAGAGCTAAAGGGACCGTACATCGTCATCCAGGCTACACCAGCGGCTGTACGGATAGAGGGGAGATCGACCTGGTATCATCTAAACCACTGCACCAGAGTCCCACGAGGAAACCGACGACCTGGAGAGGAGGAAGATGAGGATGCTGGGGATGATCAGAATCGGGAGATGGGAGACGATGACAATGGGAAGGCTAATGATGAGCTACGTGCTCTGGCTGATTCCACAGGGTGATAAGGAGAGTATATTAGAAATTGGTATTAAGAATAATTGGTAAAACATAATAATTTGTCATATAGTCAATGCTTATATGGATTTATTGGATTAGAAATGAACTCAGCTGAACTGTTATGATCTGTCCTCTCTCTCTCGAGGTAACTACAGATGGTGTCTGGAAAGCATAGCAGAGGTAATTAGGTCAAGAACAGTGTGAACCTCAAAACCCCTCTAAACCGGCTGAAGATGAGCATCAGAGGCGTTGAAGACGTTCCTGTACAGCACCACTTCTACCTGCAGCCGATGGACAGCATCCAGTAGATGCTATCAACTGTCTTTTATCTCATGCTTTTCTCACGGGAGACAGGAGTCCATGTGGAGTGTGACAGGTGTCCATGTGGAGTGTGACAGTAGTCCATCTGGAGTGTGACAGGAGTCCATGTGGAGTCTGACAGGAGTCCATGTGGAGTGGGCATGGAGAGAGATCCGTTCAAATACAACATTTCTCATGTTGTTGGTATACTGGTTGGCAAATGGACGAGACAGAATGGGGGGTAGAGATGGTAGCTGCTCGGATGAGACATTGAAATTGGGACATTGTTATGGGCAATTCAAGTTGAAATATAAAGCTATCTGAAGAACATAATGAAGAAACGCCAGAAGATTGAGTGGCGGGGAAGGACGGGGTTGTCACGCCCTGACCTATAGAACTCTAGTTAGTTTGGTCAGGGTGTGAATATCATGTGTGTGTTTTTCTATGTGGACTTTCTATGTTTGTATTTCTATGTTTGGCCGGGTGTGATTCCCAATCAGAGGCAGCTGTCGCTCGTTGTCTCTGATTGGGGATCATACATAGGCAGCCAGTTTTCCTGCCTGGGTTGTGGGATCTTGTTTGTGCTCTGTGAGTTTGGCTTGTTAGTGTATAGCCTTCCAACGTCACGTTTCGTTGCCTTTTGTTGTTTTTGTATGTTTATTCAGTTTAATAAACATGTATGCATTTCACGCTGCGCCTTCGTCTGACCCGTTCTTCAACGACCGTGACAGGGGTAGGTCAGCTGTGTCCATAATTAATTTGGACTTCTCTAAATTTGATAATTTGGGTGTGAGGTTGATGTAGAAGGTAAAAGTATAGTAATTTGGACTAAGAATGCATTGTGATCTGTAGTTATCATGATGAGGAAGGTAATAATAGAATTCTGGATAGTTATACTGTATGTTAATATAAATGTACATTCTGCCAGTGTCAATGGGTGCTAAGTTGAGGGTTTTAACATTGAGTGATAGGAACAATGTGAATCACCAAGAATTGTCATTCTAAATTTGGGTTGGATAATTAATTTGATTTTGGTTATGATTTATAAGATGACTGAGTGATTTAAGTAAGTTGACACTGCAATTAATGTATTAGATATTGATTATTTTGGTTGTTATACTAATTGTGATGTGGGTAAAGAAGTTATGTGAGCTAAAGATGTTGAAACTATTCTCAGCATGCCCTGGCAGTGCTGGTACAATCGCCAGATACATGTCTTAAATAGATATTATGGTTAAAACAATGCTACATTAGTTATAATGTGTTAGGATACACTTATATGATTTATCGCGAGTAGACAATTTGGAATATTACTGTTTGAAACATGTAAGGTTGATGCAAGGATTGTGCCTGATATCAGGAACATGTTGATTCACTGGGTTTGGTCACTCTATACCTTATTATATTGGGATGTATTGATATGGGACCTATGAAGACCCAGATAGGGGGGATTGAGGTGTATTTTTACATTGAAAGGTTTAAACATTGGTACATATGTGTTGTTAGAACTTAATGGGTTCATATCACTGGGGTTGCTATGTGAAAGAGGAATGTTTGTTTTCTGTCTTTATCTGATCTGACCTCGGGTTGAATTCCTCGCTCCTAACTAATCCAAGGCAGTCCTGATTTATCAGGGACTGGAACCAGAGTGTTATCCTTTGTCTCTATCTAAGGAATATTACTGGAACGGAGTCAGGGTTGAACAGAGTTCAGACTAAACATGGTACCTACTAACAGTATTGGGTTTTCAAGCAATTGGGTCTGAAAGGGCACTCATTAGACAATATGTAATGGATACTCGCATAGCATTGGATGCTATTACAGCAGCTCAAGGGGGCATGTGTGCGATTGTAGGAGGAGATACATGTTGGGCATACTTGCCATCAGAATCAGGAAGGTCTTGGGAAGCTAAGGGAAATTTTAGAGAAATACAGGATGGAATTAAGAATACGAATAGAGATGCAAAAATATTAAGGGGATATAGCAATTTGAACGCTGTTGAAGTCTTTTCAAGGTTTGTTAGTGGTAATTCAATAGGAACATGGATGGCAAGCATTCTAGATCCCCTAGTGGCCATAGTAATTATTGTAGCCATAGTGATGGGGTGTTGCCATAATAATTATTGTAGCCATAGTTATGGGGTGTTGTTTTCCCATATTTCGGGGATTGATTTTGAGATCTGTACAAACGATTACGAACATGCCAGTGATTACAGCTAGACATGTATAAGGCAAATCCCCGCCTTATCTTAGCTCATTGGTCACCATAGCAACACCCACCCATAGTATGCGCTCCAGCAGGTATATCTCACTGGTCATCCCCAAAGCCAACACCTCCATTGGTCGCTATTCCTTCCAGTTCTCTGCTGCCAATGACTGGAACGAACTGCAAAAATCTCTGAAGCCGGAGACTCTTATCTCCCTCACTAACTTTAAGCATCAGTTGTCAGAGCAGCTTACCGATCACTGCACCTGTACACAGACCATCTGTAATTAGCCCATCCAACTACCTCATCCCCATATTGTTATTTATTTTGCTCATTTGCACCCCAGTATCTCTATTTGCACATCATCTTCTGCACATCTATCACTCCAGTTTTAATACTAAATTGTAATTATTTTGCACTATGGCCTATTTATTGCCTTAACTCCATAACTTACTACATTTGCACACACTGTATATAGATTTTCTATTTTGTTATTGAACGTATGTTTTGTTTACCCCATATGTAACTCTGTGTTGTTGTTGTTTTTATCGCACTGCTTTGCTTTATCTTGGCCAGGTCGCAGTTGTAAATGAGAACTTGTTCTCAACTGGCTTACCTGGTTAAATAAATAAAAAATTAAATAAAAATAAATGTATCAGTCAATATTAATGCAGGGAGGAAAAGTACAAATTCATCATCTATATCATCTTATTCAAGTGTAGAGTCCATTGATATTGTTGACTGAGGATTTGGGAATGTGATGTGGGAATTGTATGACGTTGAATATAAGGTGTACAGGATGCGTCATTGGGGAACGTGACTATTTTAGTAGATCAGATAGCGCCCCAAGTAACCAGAGAAAAGCTTGGGGTTCCTCTGAATCAAGAAAATGAAGAATTCAGTTTTTATTGGGATATATTCATAGACCTATATTGTAGTTTCCATGTAACTTAGAAATGGTCATGAATCAATGTATCTGGTTGGATGATGTCATGATGTTCAACATTCATTTTATGTATGTTTTTCTTGTATGGTCTATGTGGGATTTTTCCTTATGTATAAGTGAGGTTTTGCCTACATAGATATTAAGCGTGAATATAGTAGTTAATCATGTATCGATCTTTTACTCGGACTCACTCCATAGAGGTTTGAGATGTTTGATCGTGCAGGAGCCAGGTGACTGAGAATCTATACCTTTGTTGATGAAATATATGGAGAATCTTGGATTCAGGTATAGAAAGTAGAGGGGGATGAATTCTCCGGTATCTAGCATAGTTTAGGCTCTAATCTTATATCTATACTACTGATTTGGGAACATTTTAGTTAATATGAAGTTTTGTGTGAATTGTTGGGTTTAAGTAATGTTATACAAGGGGAATTTTACTTACAAAAAAAAAAAAAAGAAATGGGGGATTGATATAACGTCTTGTCATAGTGTTGTATGAGCAATGTTAAATCTGTTAGATAGGTAACTCTTGGTGCCACAGAGTCTGAATGCTAAGGATTCCAGTATGTCTAGGGAGCTTTCTAGGGTTTATCTTAGAATGATTGATAGATGGAATATACTGACTTGGGGTACAAGGTAATAACATCAGAGTGGGGAGTGCCCACTGATGGTTACATTTACGTCATTTAGCAGAGGCTCTTATCCAGAGCGACTTACAAATTGGTGCATTCACCCTATAACCAGTGGGATAACCACTTTACAAATTTTATTTTTTATTTTATTTTTAAGAGGGGGGGGAAGGATTACTTTATCCTATCCCAGGTATTCCTTAAAGAGGTGGGGTTTCAAATGTCTCCGGAAGGTGTTGAGTGACTCCGCTGTCCTGGCGTCGTGAGGGAGCTTGTTCCACCATTGGGGTGCCAGAGCAGCGAACAGTTTTGACTGGGCTGAGCGGGAACTATGCTTCCGCAGAGGAAGGGGAGCCAGCAGGCCAGAGGTGGATGAACGCAATGCCCTCGTTTGGGTGTAGGGACTGATCAGAGCCTGAATAATAATAATAATATGCCATTTAGCAGACGCTTTTATCCAAAGCGACTTACAGTCGTGCGTGCATACATTTTTGTGTATGGGTGGTCCCGGGGATCGAACCCACTACCTTGGCGTTACAAGCGCCGTGCTCTACCAGCTGAGCTACAGAGGAAGGTACGGAGGTGCCGTTCCCCTCACAGCTCCATAGGCAAGCACCATGGTCTTGTAACAGATGCGAGCTTCAACTGGTTACCAGATGTTGTTGATGAAACGTGGAACATTAAATATATAAACTGTGAGATTTCCTTTGTCCAGAGTTCAGATGACAAGAGGCAAAGCACGTGCCATTTGTTATATGAACCCGGTACCGTAATTAATTAAATACTTTGCATCAACTCTCCATCTAAGTGTTAAATATCTTCTTGCATCATGAATTACTTGATACCAGAAGAACTCATCATAACAGCTACTAAAAATGTCCCCCATGTGTACAACTTCTGTAAGTGCCTCTACTCTACTGCTCTATGCCACTACGCAAATGTGATGATATGAATGCAATGCTTTATTATAAAGGATATATTTTTTTCTTCATGCATTCAGGTAGACTCCTGAGTGGCGCAGTGGTCTAAGGCACTGCATCGCAGTGCTAACTGTGCCACTAGAGATCCTGGTTTGAATCCAGGCTCTGTCGCAGCCGGCCGCGACCGGGAGACTCATGGGCGGCGCACAATTCGTCCAGGGTAGGGGAGGGAATGGCCGGCAGGGATGTAGCTCAGTTGATAGAGCATGGCGTTTGCAACGCCAGGGTTGTGGGTTAGTTTCCCACGGGGGGCCAGTATAAAAAAAATGTATGTATTCACTAACTGTAAGTCGCTCTGGATAAGAGCGTCTGCTAAATGAATAAAATGTAAATGTAGGTACCTCAGAACTCCCCAGATCATCACCCTCTCGAGCTCACTGTTTGTTCCGGCACCCTCCGATTTACAAATTAAGCACTGCTGGGTTCAAATACTATTTGAAATCTTTCAAATACATTGAGTGTTTGCTTTTGCCTGCCTGGAGTGTCGGGTGGGCGGGGTTTTGGACTTTTCTCACTTTTCTATTAGCTCCATTGCACCAGACAAGTTTAATCAATGTTTTGAAATGGTTTCAAATAGTGAAATTGTAAAATAAGGTTCAGGAGGGCAGATTAATTCCCTTCAATGATATTACTTGCTGACGCGTTCCGAAGAAAGCTTCTTCGTCAAAGCACAATTATAACAGTGTTAGAATGTTACAAATACACATTGACATGAAAAGTGAAGCATGATTATAGATTCATATTTAAATCCTCAGAATTCATACAGTATAGAACACCATATAGAAGACATAGACATATCATTACATACAGTATAGAACACCATCTAGAAGACATAGACATATCATTACATACAGTATAGAACACCATCTAGAAGACATAGACATATCATTACATTCAGTATAGAACACCACCTAGAAGACATAGACATATCATTACATACATTATAGAACACCATATAGAAGACATAGACATATCATTACATACAGTATAGAACACCATTTAGAAGACATAGACATATCATTACATACAGTATAGAACACCATCTAGAAGACATAGACATATCATTACATAGAGTATATCATAGATGACATGTATAAATCCTTCCTTTATATTTCCTGTAACACTTTCCATTACAGTAGCCTTATTACTGGCTAGGGTTACTGCTGCTAGTACAGTGTAAGAATGAGGCATCACAGTACTTTTACACCACTGTACTAACAGGAATAATTACACACCAATAAACACACTGTAATGTAAAGTGTTACATAATTCTCATTGATCAGTCAATACATACAGTATTCATTTCAGCTACAGTACATTGTATCCATTTCAAGTCCCCCCTCCCCCTTTGTAGCTAATTATCTATAACACATTGTACAGTTTTACAACAACGTATTAGTTATTATGGACGCTTATAGTTAGTGTCATAGCACATAAGTTTAAGGCATTACACAGATCATTAAAAGCATTATACATATGTACTTCATAGAAACTGTTACCCTTTACATATTCTAACCACTCTATTTAATTTATTCCATATTAAGGGCCCAAACCTATGAACACAAATCTTAGTCTGTATTAACATTGCGTACAGTTCTCTCTCTCTCTCTCTCCCTCTAACCCCTCCCTCCCTCTAACCCCACCCTTCTGGCAGAACCAGGAAGTCCCACAAACTTTCTTCTGAGGAAACAAAACTGATCTGAGTCTCTGTGTCGTCTGTCTGTGTGAGAGTGAACAACCGTCCAAATGGCTCAGCACGGAGATCTGCTGGACCAGGACCAGTTCTGTTGTTCTGTCTGTCTGGATCTACTGAAGGAACCGGTCACCATCCCCTGTGGACACAGTTACTGTAGGAGCTGTATTGACGGCTACTGGGACCAGGGTGTTCTGAAAGGGGTCTATAGCTGTCCTCAGTGCAGAGAGACCTTCACCCCAAGGCCTAATCTGAGGAAAAATAACATGTTGGCTGAGTTGGTGGAGAAACTGAAGAAGACAGGACTCCAGGCTGCTCCCCCTCCTGCTCTGTGCTATGCTGGACCTGGAGATGTGGCGTGTGATGTCTGCACTGGGACCAGAAAGCAGAAAGCCCTCATGTCCTGTCTGGCATGTCTGGCCTCTTACTGTGAGACTCACCTCCAACCTCACTATGAATATCCTGCTTTCAAGAAGCACAAGCTGGTCAAAGCCACCGCACAACTACAGGAGAAGATCTGCTCTCATCATGACAAACTGCTGGAGGTTTTCTGTCGTACCGATCAGCAGTGTATCTGTTATCAGTGTGTGATGGATGAACATAAAGGTCATGATACAGTGTCAGCTGCAGCAGAGAGGACTGAGAAACAGGTAAGACCAGAACTACTTGTTGGTGACTGTCTAATAAACAAATAATAATTACAGTAGGAACTAAGGCTGTTTGAATATGAGATCATACAAATGAAATCAATCCACGGCAGAACAAATATGAACACAAACCTTGAATATATTGGATTTGCTCCCAATGTATCACCATTTTCTGATGTCAAACACTATTATCATTCCGAATGCCGAATCATTCCAACCCCTTGATACATGTACACCTACCATAAAAACTATAATCATTAACATAGCAACATAGAAAATGTCATATGGTAAAGGGACTTCCTCAAGATTTTAGACCTTCCTCTCTATGGGCCTATGTCACATTACTATACTATTGATCTACTGGACAAATAAAGCTTGGTAGCTCATTGAAGAGTGATTATCCACAGATGCAGCTGGGGATGAGTCAGCAGAAGGTCCAGCAGAGATTCCAGGAGAGAGAGAAGGAGCTGAAGGAGCTCCAACAGGCTGTGGAGTCTCTCAAGGTGAGTATTGTTGACCAGAGGAGACACACCATTTCACTTCTCTCTTCCAGTCAGAGAGAGAGAGAGAGACAGAGAGAGGGAGAGGGGACTCTCTCCAATCCCACTGACCTCACTGTTGGGAACATTCTGTCTGGACTCTGTTCAGAGAATAGACTGCTTAATGTAACCGACGGGATATGAACCAGGTCTACCGCGGGAGAAAGCAACAGCTTGACCGTTACACCAAGAGGACATTCCCTATTGGGCTGAGGGCCGACACTGATTTTGAAATCGCAGGCGGGGCTACTTCATCACAAAATAACCATGAGTAACCTTGACTGACTCATGTCCCCTATACATTAACATGGAGCCCTCTCTCTCTCTCTCTCTCTCTCTCTTTCTCAATTCAAATCAATTCAAATGGCTTTATTGGCATGGGAAACATAAGTTTACATTAACAAAGCAAGTGAAATAAATAATAAACAAAAGTGAAATAAACATTCAGAAATGAACAGTAAACATTGCACTCACAAAATGTTCAAAGGAATAGAGACATTTCAAATGTTATAATTCAAGTGCAAACAGAGTGAGCCATTCGCCAGACCGAGTTCTGGAGGTGAAATGGAAATGAATGAGGGAGAGTTAAGTGAGGTAGAAGGTGTGGTGAAGAGCTCAGAACCAGAGCCTGGCATCAATGGACATGATAAAGAAGAATCTGGTGCAGTAGGAGTTACATTGTTGTAGAAAGTGGATCCATACCTTTTGGTAGATCCATTTGTGGTTTCAGGGTGGGTGGGAAAGGAGTTGGGTGCAGTTGAATCAGTGAAGGTAACCTGTAGTGGACTTGTGATATTTGTTTGTGTTTCTTCTGACCAGAGGGAGTGGGCGCTCCGTGTCACGCAACTTGGGTCAAGATCTGTTTCTTGCTTTGCTCTTAGGAGCAGGATACCATTGAAAGGAGTGATTTCTGGGGTAGCGTTAAGTGTAGAGGTGGAGCAATTAAGGTTGAAGACTGCTGGTGTTTGTGATGCCCGCCGTTTGGTGCAACACAGATCCGGTGGTGAGCGTGGTGAAACAGAGGAGTCACTGTCAGTCCTTTTGAGTTTTGAGTCTTTACCCGATAAAGTCATGTTAGGATATATCAGTTATCCTGTTAGAGCTTTTGTGGCGAATCCACTGCACTGATTCAGGTGCAACGTTTATGGTCATGTTGCAGCAGTTTGTAGGAGGGAGATTCCAAGATGTGGGAAGTGTGCAGGAGGGCATGGGATAGAGGATTGTGTATTTTCGGTCGATAAAGTTGTGTGTGTCAACTGTTGGGATGCCCATGTTGCTGGGGATTGGAAGTGTCCGGTGCGAGAGAGGCAGGTTGAGGTGGCTAGAGTCAGAGTAGTGCAGAAGGTGTCGTATGCTGAGGCAGTGAAGAAAGTAGAGGAGGATGGGTCAAGGGTGAGAGATCCTGAGAGGATCCCTGTGAGTAGTAGATCTGTGCCAGCACAGATGGATAGGCCAACGAGTGATATATGCTTTAGTAAAGTTAGCTTCTTACAGTTCAAAGCAATGGTTATCAATTGTACAGCAGAAATGGAACGTAAATCACAGAAAATAGATGTTGTGGTGGCAGCTGCAGAGAAGTATTTGGGCATACAAGATTAGACTTCAGAAGAGTTACAGGGTGTGTTGAGTGGTGGTGTCCCGTCCTCCCAGGCCGTTGGCATGGTGCAGGAGCAGATAGGGTCAAAGTAGTGGAATTGGGTAGTGGGTATTTAATGAGTGTAGGGTTAGTTGGAAGGGTGTTTTTTGTATTATTATAATTTCCCCTTTTCCCATTTTGTATCACAAAGTATAATGGATTTATATTATAGTCCAGTTGGGGGCGGTAATGCAACATATTGGATGCCAACCGCCGTTAAACTCCAAAGAAGAAGAACTGTTATATTATGGCTATGTACAGTGTTGTGACGATGTCTCTGTCTCTCTCATTCATTAACTTTCACGGTTGTTGGTTGTGTGGGTCCTATGAACTGTCAGTATACTCAGTTGAAATGTTGGTGATAATAGTTGCCCTCCAGTGGGTGGAGGACGTACAACCTGTTAGAATTATAGTATACTCAGATTCTCTGTCTGTATTGAATAGTTTATCACCTGTTAAATCTAATAGGAGTGACCTGCTATTGGAGGTATTAATGTTATTATGGAGAATTGAGAGAATGGGTGTAGTATTGAGATTCTGCTGTGTCCCAGCACATTCAGGTGTGGAAAGGAATTAAATTGTAGACCAGTTAGCTAACAGAGCTTTGAAACTAGATATAATTGATATTAATGTTCCACTGCGTAGAGGTGAGGCCAAATGTAAGATCAGAGCCATTTTGATAGATGTGTGGCAGAACAGATGGTACTCTGAGCACAAGGGCCGGCATTTATATGTCCTCCAAAGAAAGGTCGATGGACCAAGATTCAAATGTCAGATTAGGAAGGAAGATGTGGTGTTTACTAGATTGTGCTTAGAACATTGTACATTGATCTCGTCATTACATCTGGTTGGCAAGCATGGGAATGATTTGTGTCTGGAGGGTATGGTTGATGAAACGGTGGAGCATGTGTTGTTATATTGTTGTAAATATGTTGAAGAGAGGGAAAGATTGAAGTGTAGGGTCATTGAGGTTGGACGGGGTTGGGGGGGGTTTGGAAGGGATTTTGGGGGATGGGGGAGGGTATATTAGAAGTTAGTAGGGCTCTTCTTTATTTTCTCAGAAGTACTGAGTAAGGTAGGAGGATTTAGAAATGTTGGAAACCGTGATTGACCACACACTCCAGCAGAGTAGATAGCGGCATGCACCTTTAAGGTTGGTTTGTGGACCGCCATTATATTTAGAAGAAGAAGTTGGTTGTGTGAGAGATTTGTGGTTCGTGAGGAGGGCTACTAATCTTTTTTCTTTTGGTTCTTGCGTAATTTCTGAATTTATTTTATCATGGTGGAGGGTTTGTTTATTGGTTTCCACTGTTTATCGTTTAGAGTTGAGGGGGGAGTAGGGGTAGTTTGTTAGGGCTGCGTGATGGCCTCAACCGAGTGGAGAAGAAACGCTGTCGCTTCGGGTGCGTTCCGGAGAAAGGTGTGGAGGAAGTTTTGCTCATGGTCGGCGAACAGGTTGGAGCGGAATATCGGCACTCTGCATCCAGAATGAACATGGCCGTGGTTGTGTTAATGAAAAAGGTTTGTCTTGTTGCGAGTGGGATTTTTGTGAGGGGTGTGTTGGTGCAGATTTTGCCACTTTCGACAAGAGTTGTGGCTAATCTGCCTCCGTGTATTACTATGAACAGACTGTAAGTAGTTGGTTAGTTTTGGTAAATTTGCAAGTGGTTTTCGTGTGCTCTCGGCTGGGTGCCAAGCGGAATCCGTTAAACATGTCTGTTTTCGTAGGCAAGTGTTTGTTAAGAAACAATCTTCAAGGTTACACAGGGAAGGGGTGGAACGCAGGGTTTGCTAGCACAGATAGTTTTCGGTGTTTCTAGTGTGGGGATGTAGGGCATAATGCTAGTGCAGACAAGCGCGACCAGCCGGCAGCGGGGGCTAGGACTAGGCTGGACACGATACATTTTTAACACATTTTTCTGATAAACTACTTCATTGCATCTGCCATGGAGCCCAGTTTCATAATATTATCATATGTCCCAGATGCTTGCCGTAGTTTAGAAATAATAGGGCATGTTTCACCCTGCCAGCTCCTATTAGTTGTTTTGAGGTCTGTGGCACCAACTCGCCTAATGAAAGTTCTATTCCCAGCCCATTGTTCTGTGTCACAATGCCAGCTTCACTATTGTTGGTAATGAGACCAGCCCGTATTAACATTGTAGCTTTACCTCAGGTAACTTATTATTAACAAGGTTATGACTACTAGGTGAGCAAACTCACTGTTCACCTGGGTACACCTTGTGGTGACCCACAGTGCTACATATGGTTGGCGCATAGCAATCAAACATTAAACATTTTCTGGTCACAGTTAATCATATTTTCTTTCACAAAAAGGTGTATAACCTAAACAAAACGCATATCCGTCCTCTTTTTCAAGATGTGGACGATTTAAACAGCCAGAATACATTTTTTCAATTAAGAAATTTGAACTGGGTGTGACCTAGTAACCTCTATGTGAAAGTCCAGCAATTGGCATGTCATAGGTGGGGCAGGTTTGAGACTGATCTCCAGAATTTATAAGAAAAATACACTTTATTTCTCAGCTACCTCACCAATGTCTTTACGTGAATTAACAACTTTTAATTGCTAAATGTTTCCAATAGATGGCTGCATAAAACCACAAAGCATCAGTTATAGGCTACAAGCATAAAATAGCATGCAACCAAAGACTATGTCCTATGATTTTCTAAAAAGGTCACTCATTACTTTACAGTTAGCTATATATCTCGTATTAGGCCTGTGTTGCTTTTGGGAGAGCAACAAAATATTAACTCTAGCAGGTGTTGAACCCCGGCCAAATAATCACTAGTCAGATGCGCTAACCTCAACCCTAGTAAACATGCATTATATAAAAACATTCTTAATATCTGATATTGGGAGTAAACAGTCTCGGAATAGAAAAGACAAAACAATGCATCTTTCAGCCAATCAATTACGTCATGCAACCCTCGTGGTTAGCAAATCTACCTCAACATACCCCTCGCTTGTGCGAGAAGGCTTATTGATAATCGCTATAGTACAGAGTGCTCGCTGTCGCTGACGGCTCAAGCTTTTGTCGGGGCTTGTTGATTTGGCTACTTGTTCGAGAAGGCAGAGTGGCTCGATGCTGGTTGATGAATTTGACAAGGAATGTACTAGAAAAATACGTTTTTGTCAAGCAGAGGTGACTGAATTAATGTTCAGGCTTATTGATAATCGTTAATGTAATGAAGTATAATTTAAAAACATGACCATAAAAACAAGTAATAATAAACATGACTCATCATTATATTACTTCACAGTAATGTGTTTTCAGTCCTTCCTCTTGCGTTAGCAGTGTGGAAAGGGACAGTAAAAAGCTCAGGCAGGAGTTTTCCTGTGAGGTGGAGTGGTGGTGTATCCAGGCGAGAGAACAAAACTAATCTTCTGAAATTTGTGATCTTATGCTGCCATCTATTGGAATTATTTAGCAACTGCAGTAGTACTGAATAAAGTGTATGTCCTTGCTAAGTGTATATCCTTACTAAAGTAGTAATTACTTAGAATTGCAGAGTATATGGAGCGGGTACCAGGAGGGAGGAGAGTAGAGCAGGGTCAAGTGGTGGTGGTACCAGGAAGGAGGAGAGTAGAGCAGGGTCAAGTGGTGGTGCTACCAGGAAGGAGGAGAGTAGAGCAGGGTCAAGTGGTGGTGGTACCAGGAGGGAGGAGAGTAGAGCAGGGTCAAGTGGTGGTGGTACCAGGAGGGAGGAGAGTAGAGCAGGGTCAAGTGGTGGTGGTACCAGGAAGGAGGAGAGTAGAGCAGGGTCAAGTGGTGGTGCGCAGGCCATGGAGAAAGCGGTGGTGGGGAGGGTTGCAGCTGGGCTACATGAGCTGAGGCAGGTTTCTGTAGTATCAGAGACTCCGGTGGGCGAAGGCTTGGTGGGCTCATCCCAGGAAATATTGCCTGTCATTGGGGAAGAGGCACTGATCAGGAGGGAAGTGCAGGGGGGCAGACTGGGGAGGAGGAGGACAGTACCTTGCCAATGGAGGAGGAGGAAGAGGGGGGAGGTGAGTCTGCGGGAGCGGAGGACAAGGCGTCTCGTTTTCAGATGGCTCATTGGATCCAGAGCTGACAGCCAGTCAGGCTGAGGGCCCAGTATATACGGTGAGAGAACTTTCTAGGTTCCTGATGGAGACTAAAGGGGAAAAAGAAGGTTCTGCTGGAGTCTTATTTGATTGATCCTGGAAGGTTTGTAAGGTCAGTACAACACGTGATGAAGAATGAGGGGTTTAGTGTGCTCTCACCCAGGAAGTGGTATAGGCTGAGAAAATGGGTCATGGGTTCTTAAGGGCATGTCTTCAGAATCTGCTTAAATGGATGTTTTTTTCTGGCATGGCGGCTTTATGGGCTTCTCTACTGGTTTCTGATTGTGGTGATTTCCCTCCCACCTCTTATGGAGATTTCACGGTTAGACTTCCTTAACATGAACGGCGGCAGATACTGGGGGAATATGTCAAACAAAAACATTTAAACTTGATTTTTTTGCAAGAGACACACAGTGATGTGATTAATGAAGTGTATTGGGGGTCTGGTGGAAGGGGGCGCAGGTGCTGAGCCATGGCACAAATCTTAGTGCAGGGGTAGTAAGGTGTGTAAGGGTAGGTTCTTAGTGTTTAGAGCCAAAATCAATGACCTTGTCTTTGCTTTCCAAAATGTGTCTGCACCTAGAACAGTGCTCAGTTCTCTGTTTCACCAGGGCCCAGGCAGGTGTCCTATTGGAAATTCCAGGTAAAGCTCTTCCAAGATGTCACTTTTTGCTCAAACTTCCAAGGCTTTTGGGAGAGGTGGGGACAGCAGAATAGGGAGTAACTTCTCTTGTGGGGGAGAGGAGGGAGCCTGATGGGTGGGTAACTTCTGTTGTGGGGGAGATGAGGGAACCTGTTGGGTGGGTAACTTCTGTTGTGGGGAGATGAGGGAGCCTGATGGGTGGGTAACTTCTGTTGTGGGGAGATGAGGGAGCCTGATGGGTGCGTAACTTCTGTTGTGGGGAGATGAGGGAGCCTGATGGGTGGGTAACTTCTGTTGTGAGGGAGCCTGATGGGTGGGTAACTTCTGTTGTGGGGGAGATGAGGGATCCTGATGGGTGGGTAACTTCTGTTGTGGGGGAGATGAGGGAACCTGATGGGTGGGTAACTTCTGTTGTGGGGGAGATGAGGGAGCCTGATGGGTGGGTAACTTCTGTTGTGGGGGGAGATGAGGGAGCCTGATGGGTGGGTAACTTCTGTTGTGGGGGAGATGAGGGAACCTGATGGGTGGGTAACTTCTGTTGTGGGGGAGATGAGCGAGCCTGATGGGTGGGTAACTTCTGTTGTGGGGGAGATGAGGGAGCCTGATTGGTGGGTAACATCTGTTGTGGGGAGATGAGGGAGCCTGATGGGTGGGTAACTTCTGTTGTGGGGGAGATAAGGGAACCTGATGGGTGGGTAACTTCTGTTGTGGGGGAGATGAGGGAGCCTGATGGGAGGGTAACTTCTGTTGTGGGGAGATGAGGGAGCCTGATGGGTGGGTAACTTCTGTTGTGGGGGAAATGAGGGGAGCCTGATGGGAGGGTAACTTCTGTTGTGGGGGGAGATGAGGGAGCCTGATGGGTGGGTAACTTCTGTTGTGGGGGAGATGAGGGAGCCTGATGGGAGGGTAACTTCTGTTGTGGGGGAGATGAGGGAGCCTGATGGGTGGGTAACTTCTGTTGTGAGGAGATGAGGGAGCCTGATGGGTGGGTCACTTCTGTTGTGGGGGAGATGAGGGAGCCTGATGGGTGGGTAACTTCTGTTGTGGGGAGATGAGGGAGCCTGATGGGTGGGTAACATCTGTTGTGGGGGAGATGAGGGAGCCTGATGGGTGGGTAACTTCTGTTGTGGGGGAGATGAGGGAGCCTGATGGGTGGGTAATTTCTGTTGTGGGGGAGATGAGGGAGCCTGTGCCCAAGAACACTAAGGCTCACATCAACACCATTATCCCAGAAACCATAGACCCACTCCAATTTGCATACCACCCCAACAGATCCACAGATGATGCAATCTCTATTGCACTCCACATTGCCCTTTCCCACCTGGACAGGAGGAACACCTACATGAGAATGCTATTCATTGACTACAGCTCAGCATTCAACACCATAGTGCCCTCAAAGCTCATCACTAAGCTAAGGATCCTGGGACTAAACACCTCCCTCTGCAACTGGATCCTGGACTTCCTGACAGGCCGCCCCCAAGTGGTAAGGGTAGGTAACAACACATCTGCCACACTGATCCTCAACACAGGGGCCCCTCAGGGGTGCGTGCTCAGTCCCCTCCTGTACTCCCTGTTCACCCATGACTGCATGGCCAGGCACGACTCCAACACCATCATTAAGTTTGCCGACGACACAACAGTGGTAGGCCTGATCACCGACAACGATGAGACAGCCTATAGGGAGGAGGTCAGAGACCTGGCCGTGTGGTGCCAGGACAACAACCTCTCCCCTCAACGTGACCAAGACAAAGGAGATGATTGTGGACTACAGGGAAAAAAAAGAGGACTGAGCACGTCCCCATTCTCATCGACGGGGCTGTAGTGGAACAGGTTGAGAGCTTCAAGTTCCTTGGTGTCCACATCACCAACGAACTATCATGGTCCAAACACACCAAGACAGTCGTGAAGAGGGCACGACAAAGCCTATTCCCCTCAGGAGACTGAAAAGATTTGGCATGGGTCCTCAGATCCTCAAAAAAATTCTACAGCTGCACCATCAAGAGCATCCTGACTGGTTGCATCACCGCCTGGTATGGCAACTGCTTGGACTCCGACCGCAAGGCACTACAGAGGGTAGTGCGTACGGCCCAGTACATCACTGGGGCCAAGCTTCCTGCCATCCAGGACCTCTATACCAGGCGGTGTCAGAGGAAGGCCCTCAAAATTGTCAAAGACTCCAGCCACCCTAGTCATAGTCGTGTGTTGTGTGAGTGCGTCGGGGTGGGGGAGCTGTCGCTAAGCTGTAGACGGGAGGCTTTGACTCTCCTGCCCAAACAAGTAGATTTGAGCGACTTAAAGAACTGGAGGCCTGTGGCATTGCTCTGTTTGGACTATATGGTCTTTACCAAGGTCCTCGTTAACAGACTGAAGTCCCACCTGGACTCTATTGTACACAAGGACCAAACATACTGTGTACCAGGACGCTCAAACACAGACAATCTGTTCATAATCAGGAGAAAGCCTTTGATAGGGTGGACCATGAATATCTGTTCAATGTGTTGTTTTGGTTGTGGGGAGAATTGTGTGGCCTGTGTTCAAATGCTGTACGCTGGGGCTTCATGTATGGTCAAGGTGTGGGGAGGGGTTCAGTAGGCCAGTCTGGGTAGGGAGGGGCATTCACCAGGGATGCCCTCTGTCAGGGCAGCTATACACTCTTGTTATTGAGCCCTTTCTGGGCCTGCTACGCAGGAGGCTACAGGGAGTGTGGGAGCCAGGCATAGGGTTGGGGACAGGCATAGCAGTGTCAGCATAAGCTGATGACGTCTGTCTTGGTTAGGGATGAGCAGAACCTACAGGCCCTGGAGAATAGTTTGAGGGTGTACGAGGGGGCGTCTTCTGCTTAGGTATACTGGGGCAAGAGTGAGGCTCTGTTATGTGGGGCAAGGAGGGACAGGGCACCTCCGCAGCTTCCAGGGGGGTTGCAGTGGGGCTGTGAGTGGCTCAAGATGCTTGGGGTGTATCTGGGCTCGGAGGGTTGGGATAGGAAGAACTGGGAAGGAGTGTCACAAGCGGTGGTGTCGAGGCTGACGAAGTGGAGGTGGCTCATCTCCCAAGTGGCATACAGAGGGACGGTGCTTATCATCAACAACTTGGTGGCATCCTCTCTATGGCTTAAATTGGCCATTCTCAACGCCCCCGGTGGTCTGCTTGTGGACCTGCAGCGCAAGTTAGTGAATTTTTTCTGGTCAGGGTGGCAGCGTTCTGACTCAGAAGCACAGAGGCTACTGTACCGTACGGAGGTGGGCTGGAGGGAACCAGCATGTGCTCTGTTGAGGAGGGCTGGTTTGGGGCTGGATCAGCAGCTCTTCATCATGCGGCAGGAGAGACTCAATACAGCAGGGGTCTCTGATTTCTATGCTGCAGTACTTAGGGCTGGAGCAGCCTGAGGAGGGGCCACCACCGTTTCCACCACTGCAAGTGACAGCAGAGACTGGGGACTGGCAGGAGAGTCCGGAGGACTTACTGACTTTTAACACTCTGAGCCTGGGGGAGTTTGAGGAGGTGGGGGATAAGGTGCTGAGGTGGTCTCCTGAGTGGCGCAGTGGTCTAAGGCACTGCATCGCAGTGCTAACTGTGCCACTAGAGATCCTGGTTCGAATCCAGGCTCTGTCGCAGCCGGCCGCGACCGGGAGACTCATGGGCGGCGCACAATTGGCCCAGCGTCGTCCAGGGTAGGGGAGGGAATGGCCGGCAGGGATGTAGCTCTGTTGATAGAGCATGGCGTTTGCAACGCCAGGGTTGTGGGTTTGATTCCCACGGGGGAGATATGTATTCACTAACTGTAAATCGCTCTGGATAAGAGCGTCTGCTAAATGACTAAAATGTAATGTAAAATGTGCTGTACACCCTCAGTGTCAAGGTTAGACACATCAGGAGCTTAGCGGGAGTGAAGGGGCATCAGTGGCAGGGGGTTGTGGGGGCTGAGAGCATGGCAGGGTATAGGTGGAGGGTGCTCTATAAGCTCCCAGTGCTGGAAAGTTCAGGGGTCCTCCAGTGGAGGGTATTACATGGAGCCCTGGACACCAATAGCTGTTTGGCTCGGGTTGACCTGGGAGTTGGGGAGGGGTGTCCGTTTTCTGCAATGACAGACTGTTCATCATGTTTTTTCTGTGTTGCCAGGGTAATGCCATTACTGTTGACGCCTTAGGGTTGAGTTTGAGTTGTACAAAATGATCAACAGTGTGGAGATGTTTCAGGAGGTATGGGAGCTCAGGGGGGCTGTCTGTACGGCTGGAGAGGAGGGGTGGGATGGACGGTTGGAATGTGGTGCTGGATGGTGTATTGTACTTGTAATTGTGTGGAGGTTGTGGTGTCACGCAATGTGCTTTTAGGGGTGGGGGTGTTAGTGTAATGAGGATGGCTCATTAAAGTAAGACAAGTCAGTCTCTCTCTCTCTCTCTCTCTTAACAGCGCTCTGCACAGGCAGCAGTGGAGGACAGTGATGAGATCTTTACTGAGCTGATCCGCTCCATTGAGAGAAGGCGCTCTGAGGTGAAGGAGCTGATCAGAGCCCAAGAGAAGGCTCAAGTGAGTCAAGCTGAAGGACTCCTGGAGCAACTGGAGCAGGAGATAGCTGAGCTGAGGAAGAGAAGCACTGAGCTGGAGCAGCTCTCACACGCAGAGGATCACATCCATTTCCTCCAGGTAACTCAACTGCCTTGATACACGTGATATGAAATTAAAACTCTCAATCATTTGGTTCTGCTCCCTCTCACTCTCTCTCTCTCTCTCTCTCTCTCTCTCTTTCCAGAGTTATCAGTCTCTCTCCAGTACCAGTGTATCTTCAGACTCACCCAGCATCCTTGTCCGTCCTCTTCAGTACTTTGGAGATGTGAGTAAGACTGTGTCTGAACTGAGAGAGAAACTAGAAGACGTCCTAAAAGGAGAATGGACCAAGATCTCCACTACAGGTGTGTTGAAAATAATAAGAACATCAACTTTAGACCATTGAAAGTTCCCTACTAGTCATATACATGTGGAATATGGTATGATAATAACATTCCCTCTCTCTGTGAATGTGTTTGTGTGTCTGTAGTGAATATAGTGGATGTTGTACTGCCTCCAGAGCCCAAGACCAGAGAACAGTTCTTACAATGTGAGTCTCTTTATTCTGAAGTAACTAACAGTCTCTTTACTGACACTCCTAACAATCCCTCTAGAAATATATAGCAATAGTAGATCTAATCAAAGACTTGGTATCTATCTGACTCATCATATATCTCTGATTTGATCTCTGCTGTGCTCTAATCAAAGACAGGGTAGATACAGTATCTGACTTAACTTATTGTTCTAACTACACTCATTGGTCTCTGCTCTGCTCTTCTCCCAGATTCCTGTCAGCTCACACTGGACCCAAACACAGCACACAAACTCGTCTCTCTGTCTAAAGGGAACAGAAAGGTGACCAATACAGGCCAAGTCCAACCATATCCTGATCATCCAGACAGATTCACCAACTACAGTATGGTTCTGTGTAGAGAGGGTCTGTCTGGACGCTGTTACTGGGAGGTGGAGTGGAGTGGGAAGTGTGTTGTTACAGCAGTCTCATATAAAGACATCAGCAGAACAGGGACAGATGGTGCATTTGGAGAGAATGACAAGTCCTGGAGTTTACAGTGCTCTAGAGGTGGTTATTGTTTCAGACACAATAATGTTAAGACTAAAGTATCAGGCCCTCAGTCCTCCAGAGTAGGAGTGTACCTGGATCACAAGGCAGGAACTCTGTCCTTCTACAGTGTCTCTGATACAATGACCCTCCTCCACAGAGTCCAGACCACATTCACTCAGCCCCTCTATCCTGGGTTTTGGCTCTCTGGGACTGCTGAGCTGGTTAAACTGTAGTAGGGTCCACATAGATACTAGTCATGCTGGTGTAGTCTATATCTGAGCTGGTTAAACTGTAGTAGGGTCCACATAGATACTAGTCATGCTGGTGTAGTCTATAGCTGAGCTGGTTAAACTGTAGTAGGGTCCACATAGATACTAGTCATGCTGGTGTAGTCTATAGCTGAGCTGGTTAAACTGTAGTAGGGTCCACATAGATACTAATCATGCTGGTGTAGTCTATAGCTGAGCTGGTTAAACTGTAGTAGGGTCCACATAGATACTAGTCATGCTGGTGTAGTCTATAGCTGAGCTGGTTAAACTGTAGTAGGGTCCACATAGATACTAGTCATGCTGGTGTAGTCTATAGCTGAGCTGGTTAAACTGTAGTAGCATCCACATAGATACTAGTTATGCTGGTGGTGATGGTCCGCAGATAAAAATGCTGAATTTTTCTGTACAATTATTTTTGTCTGACTGATTTAATCTTCAGAGTGTAATTAAAACGTAATAACGTATTTTTATCAAATGCATTGTTTTAATTGGCTACATTTACATTCATCATGATGTTTGCTGTTAATGTATGTTGGTTTTCATTCAGAACCATTGAAATGTTTTCTCAATTGGTTTTCTGTCTCAATGTCATTTTCCTCAGTATCATGGAACAGGTAGTGTTACTTACTTGCTAATTGAACTATATGGGCCGGTTTCCCGGACACAGATGAAGCCTCGTCCTAGACTAAAAAGCATGTTCAATGGAGATGTCCGGGAAACCGGCCCTAAGTTTGGTATAATTTATTCTCCCATACTGCTCAGTCAAGCAATATTAAACCTGTCAAGCAGGTGATGCTGTTAACCCAACAATAAAAACAGCAGATATCTTGACTTGCCACTCAGTATATCATTAATGTTCAGAATTGTACTTTAATATCATTGGAGATTGATGGTCTTTTTAATCCACTACCCAGAGTCAGGAACAGATGAAGTTAGGTCTGCTACTGTTCAGTTATTAAATATGATTCATGGTGATGGGAAATATAAAATACATCTAGTAGTAGTTTTCCTTTGCTATTTATTCCAAGGTGTGTCTTTAACTTGTAAATGGATTGTGTTGAAGCTGGCATGTGGTGTGGATGATAGAATAGAGTGAATAGTGGAGAGAAGAGAGGAGGAGAGGAGAACATAATATAGAAGACACATAAGATAGAGAGAGAATTCATACCCAGGGGAGTTACTGACTCTGGCCCAAATGACACCCTGTTCCCTACGTAGTGCACTAGGCTACTTCTAACCAGATCAAAAGTAGTGCACTACATAGGGAATAGGGTGGAGATTGGAGATTTGCTCACTGGCTATCATACTGTAATGTTAGATGTTGCCTCATTCCAATATTACAATATCATACAGTAATGTTAGTGGTTGCCTCATTAGAATATCATAATGTAATGTTAGTGGTTGCCTCATCAGAATATTAGAAAATCATACTGTAATGTTAGTGGTTGCCGCATTAGAATATCATAATGTAATGTTAGTGGTTGCCTCATTAGAATATTAGAATATCATACTGTAATGTTATTGGTTGCCTCATTAGAATATCATAATGTAATGTTAGTGGTTGCCTCGTTAAAATATTAGAAAATCATACTGTAATGCTAGTGGTTGCCTCATTAAAATATCATAATGTAATGTTAGTGGTTGCCTCATTAGAAAATCATACTGTAATGTTAGTTGTTGCCTCATTAGAATATTAGAATATCATACTGTAATGTTAGTGGTTGCCTCATTAGAATATCATAATGTAATGTTAGTGGTTGCCTCGTTAGAATATTAGAAAATCATTCTATAATGTTAGATGTTGCCTCATTCCAATATTAGAATATCATACTGTAATGTTAGTGGTTGCCTCATTAGAATATCATACTGTAATGTTAGGGGTTGCCTCATTAGAATATTATACTGTAATGTTAGTGGTTGCCTCATTAGAATATCATAATGTATTGTTAGTGGTTGCCTCGTTAAAATATTAGAAAATTATACTGTAATGCTAGTGGTTGCCTCATTAGAATATCATAATGTAATGTTAGTGGTTGCCTCATTAGAAAATCATTCTGTAATGTTAGTGGTTGCCTCATTAGAATATTAGAATATCATAAATAATAATAATAATAATAATAATAATATGCCATTTAGCAGACGCTTTTATCCAAAGCGACTTACAGTCATGTGTGCATACATTTTTAGGTATGGGTGGTCCCGGGGATCGAACCCACTACTACCCTGGCGTTACAAGCGCCATGCTCTACCAATTGAGCTACAGAGGACCATAAAACAGAGACAAGTAATCTATAGGGTGACAATAAGTCATTCAGCTTTTTACGACAAACCAAAAACATCCTGTCACTCAATTTACAGTCATGTAAAACATAACAGCATTAACAGTAAACAAGTGTCTGTAGTGGCTTATATGTTCTGTGTGTGTTTTTGTCCAGCCCAGGAAAGTGAGCAAATTCCTGTGTGTGTGCGTGCAGAGGTGTACATGTACTCTGTGTGTGTGTGTGTGTCTCAGTCATACTGTAATGTTAGTGGTTGCCTCATTAGAATATCATAATGTAATGTTAGTGGTTGCCTCGTTAGAATATTAGAAAATCATTCTGTAATGTTAGTGGTTGCCGCATTAGAATATCATAATGTAATGTTAGTGGTTGCCTCATTAGAATATTAGAAAATTATACTATAATGTTAGTGGTTGCCTCATTAGAATATTAGAATATCATACTGTAATGTTATTGGTTGCCTCATTAGAATATCATAATGTAATGTTAGTGGTTGCCTCGTTAGAATATTAGAAAATCATACTGTAATGTTAGTGGTTGCCTCATTAGAATATTAGAATATCATACTGTAATGTTAGTGGTTGCCTCATTAGAATATCATACTGTAATGTTAGGGGTTGCCTCATTAGAATATTATACTGTAATGTTAGTGGTTGCCTCATTAGAATATCATACTGTAATGTTAGTGGTTGCCTCATTAGAATATCATACTGTAATGTTAGTGGTTGCCTCATTAGAATATCATACTGTAATGTTAGTGGTTGCCTCATTAGAATATCATAATGTAATGTTAGTGGTTGCCTCGATAGAATATTATACTGTAATGTTAGTGGTTGCCTCATTAGAATATCATACTGTAATGTTATTGGTTGCCTCATTAGAATATCATAATGTAATGTTAGTGGTTGCCTCATTAGAATATCATAATGTAATGTTAGTGGTTACATCATTAGAATAGCATACTGTAATGTTAGTGGTTGCCTCATTAGAATATCATACTGTAATGTTAGTGGTTGCCTCATTAGAATATCATACTGTAATGTTAGTGGTTGCCTCATTAGAATATCATAATGTAATGTTAGTGGTTACATCATTAGAATATCATACTGTTATGTTAGTGGTTGCCTCATTAGAATATCATACTGTAATGTTAGTGGTTGCCTCATTAGGATATCATACTGTAATGTTAGTGGTTGCCTCATTCCAATATTAGATCATCATACTGTAATGTTAGTGGTTGCCTCATTAGAATATCATACTGTAATGTTACAGTGAGGGAAAAAAGCATTTGATCCCCTGCATATTTTGTATGTTTGCAAACTGACAAAGAAATAATCAGTCTATAATTTTAATGGTAGGTTTATTTGAACAGTGAGCATTTCAAAAATGTTATAAATTGATTTGCATTTTAATGAGGGAAATAAGTATTTGACCC
The DNA here is from genome assembly GCF_020615455.1 of Coregonus clupeaformis. Classification (NCBI taxonomy): domain Eukaryota; kingdom Metazoa; phylum Chordata; class Actinopteri; order Salmoniformes; family Salmonidae; genus Coregonus; species Coregonus clupeaformis. Next base: position 47,597 of record NW_025534767.1, read on the forward strand.
CTCTGCAAAACATGACTTAGTACTTGGTGGCAAAACCCTTGTTGGCAATCACAGAGGTCAGACGCTTCTTGTAGTTGGCCTCCAGGTTTGCACACATCTCAGGAGGGATTTTGTCCCACTCCTCTTTACAGATCTTCTCCAAGTCATTAAGGTTTCGAGGCTGACGTTTGGCAACTCGAACCTTCAGCTCCCTCCACAGATTTTCTATGGGATTAAGGTCTGGAGACTGGCTAGGCCACTCCAGGACCTTAATGTGGTTCTTCTTGAGCCACTCCTTTGTTGCCTTGGCCGTGTGTTTTGGGTCATTGTCATGCTGGAATACCCATCCACGACCCATTTTCAATGCCCTGGTTGAGGGGAGGAGGTTCTCACCCAAGATTTGACGGTACATGGCCGCGTCCATCGTCCCTTTGATGCGGTGAAGTTGTCCTGTCCCCTTAGCAGAAAAACACCCCCAAAGCATAATGTTTCCACCTCCATGTTTGACGGTGGGGATGGTGTTCTTGGGGTCATAGGCAGCATTCCTCCTCCAAACATGGCGAGTTGAGTTGATGCCAAAGAGCTCCATTTTGGTCTCATATGACCACAACACTTTCACCCAGTTCTCCTCTGAATCATTCAGATGTTCATTGGCAAACTTCAGACGGGCATGTATATGTGCTTTCTTGAGCAGGGGGACCTTGCAGGCGCTGCAGGATTTCAATCTTTCACGGCGTAGTGTGTTATCAATAGTTTTCTTGGTGACTATGGTCCCAGCTGCCTTGAGATCATTAGACAAGATCCTCCCGTGTAGTTCTGGGCCAAGCTGCTTGGCGATGGTCTTGTAGCCCATTCCAGCCTTGTGTAGGTCTACAATCTTGTCCCTGACATCCTTGGAGAGCTCTTTGGTCTTGGCCATGGTGGAGAGTTTGGAATCTGTAAATTACACTTCACATTAGGCAATACACTTACATTACCCAACAAAATTGACAATGTATCATTTTCATGATATCTATCCAATGTGTAATCAAAGGTGTGATCAATGATGACATCCTCTACAATCATTCATGGGGATTTATTTTTATTTTTCTGATGTAATTGCAACATACAGTACTGTCTGTAATTAGATGTGAGACATTAAATGAAACATTAAATGAATGAAAATAAAATAATGTTTAGCACGCATTAATTAGCATCAAGCCTATCTTGAGCATTTGGCCATGAATTCTCATCCACATCAGTAAATGTCCTCATTGTTCATGCACCGCTGGAGAAACCTTTCGGCATGTTGAATCAAAGCTTGACATTGGTCTGCATTGATGTCATCACATGCCTCTTCCATGGCCAGAAGGAGGGTGGCACACTCATGGGGATGGCGATCGTACACCTTCCACCTCCATGATGAAAAAAATAATTGAATAAGGTTGAGGAAGGAGAGTATGGGGGCTGGTATAGGGTCACGAATCAGGGAGGGACCTGAAACCATGCCTGGACCACCTCTGAATGGTGGAACCTGACATTGTCCCACACAATGACATACAGTGGGGAGAACAAGTATTTGATACACTGCCGATTTTGCAGGTTTTCCTACTTAGAAAGCATGTAGATGTCTGTATTTTTTTATCATAGGTACACTTCAACTGTGAGAGACGGAATCTAAAACATAAATCCAGAAAATCACATTGTATGATTTTTAAGTAATTAATTTGCATTTTATTGCATGACATAAGTATTTGATCACCTACCAACCAGTAAGAATTTCGGCTCTCACAGACCTGTTAGTTTTTCTTTAACAAGCCCTCCTGTTCTCCACTCATTACCTGTATTTACTGCACCTGTTTGAACTCATTACCTGTATAAAAGACACCTGTCTACACACTCAATCAAACAGACTCCAACCTCTCCACAATGACCAAGATCAGAGAGCTGTGTAAGGACATCAGGGATAAAATTGTAGACCTGCACAAGGCTGGGATGGGCTACAGGACAATAGGCAAGCAGCCTGGTGAGAAGGCAACAACTGTTGGCGCAATTATTAGAAAATGGAAGAAGTTCAAGATGACGGTCAATCACCCTCGGTCTGGGGCTCCATGCAAGATCTCACCTCGTGGGGCATCAATGATCATGAGGAAGGTGAGGGATCAGCCAAGAACTACACGGCAGGACCTGGTCATTGACCTGAAGAGAGCTGGGACCACAGTCTCAAAGAAAACCATTAGTAACACACTACGCCGTCATGGATTAAAATCCTGCAGCGCACGCAAGGTCCCCCTGCTCAAGCCAGCGCATGTCCAGGCCCGTCTGAAGTTTGCAAATGACCATCTGGATGATCCAGAGGAGGAATGGGAGAAGGTCATGTGGTCTGAAGAGACAAAAATAGAGCTTTTTGGTCTAAAGTCCACTCACCGTGTTTGGAGGAAGAAGAAGGAAAAGTACAACCCCAAGAACACCATCCCAACCGTGAAGCATGGAGGTGGAAACATAATTCTTTGGGGATGCTTTTCTGCAAAGGGGACAGGACGACTGCACCGTATTGAGGGGAGGATGGATGGGGCCATGTATCGCGAGATCTTGGCCAACAACCTCCTTCCCTCAGTAAGAGCAATGAAGATGGGTTGTGGCTGGGTCTTCCAGCATGACAACGACCCGAAACACACAGCCAGGGCAACTAAGGAGTGGCTCCGTAAGAAGCATCTCAAGGTCCTGGAGTGGCCTAGCCAGTCTCCAGACCTGAACCCAATAGAACATCTTTGGAAGTAGCTGAAAGTCCGTATTGCCCAGCGACAGCCCCGAAACCTGAAGGATCTGGAGAAGGTCTGTATGGAGGAGTGGGCCAAAATCCCTGCTGCAGTGTGTGCAAACCTGGTCAAGACCTACAGGAAACGTATGATCTCTGTAAATGCAAACAAAGGTTTCTGTACGAAATATTAAGTTCTGCTTTTCTGATGTATCAAATACTTATGTCATGCAATAAAATGCAAATTCATTACTTAAAAATCATACAATGTTTTAGATTCCGTCTCTCACAGTTGAAGTGTACCTAAGATAAAAATGACAGACCTCTACATGCTTTGTAAGTAGGAAACCTGCAAAATCGGCAGTGTATCAAATACTTGTTCTCCCCACTGTAGGTGACCCCTTCACCTTGACAGGCCTGCTCAATTTCATTGAGAAACACAATGAGGTGTGCAGTGTGGTAGGATCCAAGTAATGGTCTACGTCCTACCACACCATCTTCAGAGATAGCTGCTGCTCTTGGAAATGTTTCCCCCACGTTGTCCAGGCACTTGGACGGACGCCCGTTGGTAGATGAGGTTCCGCCCACGGCGCCAAGTTTTGGCCAGGTTGAAGCCCGCTTCATCAACAAAGATATACTAGTGATGGTTCACAGCAGCATCAAGCACCATCACCCTCTAAAAATATATTTTGGTTAGTTCTTTTTACAGTATAGTTCCATTATGATATTGTGAAGTAGCATGTTCATTAATAGTAACAGTAATACAGTATATAGTGCTCTACCTGAACATACTCGGCCCACAGTTGTTTCTCTCAGAAGGCACCAGGTAAATGTGTTTCATAGATACCTGGTGCCTCTTCAAAAGGCGGGTGATTGTTGGTAGGCTGATGGATGCCACATTGGCAAAGGTGTCATCATTCTCCTCAATGGCCTGCTTTATTTCAGACAGACGAATGTCATTCCTGGCCCTCACCATTTCCACCACTGCCCACTCCTGCTGGTCGGTCAGCACACGACCACCACCATGGGGTCTTCTGTCAATTCTGAGGGTAGAACATAGTATACTGTAAATAGATCATACTGGAACAAGTTATGTGAATTTACATGCATTACAACATGTAATTTATTGTAAATATAATGGTAAAGCATAGTGCATATCCTACAGACTTACCGGTTTTCTTGGAGAAAATGTTTTTATGATTGAATTGACAGTTGATCTTTTCAGATTGGGGTGAACTAATCTGGCAGCCTCTGCCGTGGTAAGGTCTCTGTTTACCACATGGTCAACGACGATGGCCCAGACTTCATTAGACACAACAGTTCCCTGCCGTCTGCCTCCCTCTCTCTGATGTCCACCTCTTTGACGGGACCCATGTCCATCTCTTTGACCTCTCTGACCTCTTTAATGGGGCCCATGCCCTCCTCTGACCTCTTTAATGGGGCCCTTGCCCTCCTCTCTGATTGGCCCCTTGTCCACGAGCTCTTTGATTTCTTCCTCTCCCTTGCTGTCTATCCTGCTCCATGTTGAAAGAAATGTTCATAAACATCCTTTTATATGGTGACCAATTGTGGTTCCCACTATGTGGAATCAATTAGCAATAATGAGCAGTCATTATGTATGGTTATCATGTATCATACATGTTATCTAGATGTTTATACTTTACAAACACATTTTATTTCTGTAGTTCTCAAAATCCTTATATAGTAGACAAACCAGTTTAAAATCTATAGTTTTACCAAACGGTTAAGTGATTAACCATTAAGCGCAGTTAGACTAAGTGTTAGATTAATTTGGATTTTAAGAATAATGACTAAAGAATTTCACCCCAAATACAGTATAAATGTTAGAATTATCATGTAGTGTCAACCCACTAACAGAGGGGGCGGTACAAAACATTTAAGGGTGAAGGGGAAAGCGGAAACTGTTTAGAAAACCCACCTAAAGGTGGGAGGAGTCAAGTTCAGGAGGTATAAAATCGTATGTTCGTGTCTTTGGCGCCAGAGCTCTCCATGAATAAACATACAAAAAATCCTTCTTCGTGGTTATGGACCTTGAATCATTGATGATTAAAACCAGAGCCTTACAACCTCTGGTAATGATTCAAGCTTAGGTTGAATTAGAGATAGAAATTCACATGACACTAAGTGATGGTCAAATGTATTTAAACAAATGAGAAGAGAATCATATGAAAAGTATTGTGAGCATTGCATTGTGAAAGGCATTTACTTTATATGAAAGGTATTTCTAGATGAAACACTGATTAGGTTTGGTGAAAATGTTACTGTGTGGTTTTGTGTTTTGTACTTAGTCAATTGAAAATGTGCTTCAAGTTTTGAAGAAAAAGTAACAGCCTTTTTGACGATCTGTGATGAGTTTTGTTCTAAGAGTTGTGAAATTTTACCACACACTTGTGAAAATAGTACCAAGACAACACTGGGGAACAGGTTGTCTGGAATCCAGTAACAGTGGAAATTGACCCACTCCTCTCTCTCTGTGAGTTATCAGTGCTCTGTACAGGCAGAAGTTAGTAAGTATGAGACAATCTTTACTGAACTGATCGGGTCCATTGAGAGAATACTCACTGAGGTGAAAAGGTTGATTAGAGGCCAGGAGAAGACTGCAGTGAGACGGGCTGAAGGACTCCTGGAACAACTGGAGCAGGAGATAGCTGAGCTGAGGAAGAGAAGCACTGAGCTGGAGCAGCTCTCACACACAGAGGATCACATCTATTTCCTCCAGGTAACTAAACGGCCTTGTTACATGTGATATGAAGTTGCATTTTTTAATAGTGACAGAATTCGAAATGTCTCCTTAGCTGAAGACCAAAGAAGAGTTGCCCCTCTGTAAGTGATATTCAAACACCCTCTCAAAGACAACATACATGTTCTTTCTTTTACTTATTGGGTTTTGTTCTTCATCAGTCAGACGTTCTCCAGCTGACATTGGATCTGAATACAGCTCATCCAGAACTCAGCCTGTCTGATGGGAACTGGAAGGTGACAGCCACTGATAAAGCTCAGCCCTATCCTGACTACTGGAGACAGGTGCTGTGTAGAGAGGGCCTGTCTGGAGTCTGCTACTGGGAGGTAGAGTGGAGCGGTGGATGAGTTGAAATAGCAGTGTCATATAAAGGGATCATCAGGAAAGGAAAGGTCCCAGAGTCTACATTTCTAGGTAACAGTCAGTCCTGGACTTTGGAGTGCTATCACCCCCATTGTAGGTTTTGGCACAATGCTAATAAAACAGAAATATCTGTCCCCTGCTCCTCCAGAGTAGGAGTGTACCTGGATCACAAGGCAGGAACTCTGTCCTTCTACAGCGTCTCTGACACAATGACCCTCCTCCACAGAGTCCAGACCACATTCACTCAGCCCCTTTATCCTGGGTTTGGGATTGGTACAAAATCATATCTCTAATTACCAGTGGATGCAGATGATTTCAACCATTTCAGACTTATTAATGGAGAGCTTCTGGATTATTAACAATCTTCCAGAAGGCCTATGATCTAGTTAAAATCCCCTTTTTTAACGTTATTGTAAAAAAAATATTTAAAAAAAAATTAGACATAGCACATTCTTTGTAGCCTGGTCCCAGATCTGTTAGTGCTCTTGCTAAACAGATGGCATGATAGCACATACAGACTGACACTCAGGCTTCAGACTTTTACTGTCTACCTGATCACCTCTTGGCTGTTGCAATCCTCTGTAAATGTGTCTCTTTTTCTCTTGATGTAAACTGTAGTACTGGCAAACCAGTCAAATCAGAAACTGGGATCATTGTTGATCCATTTATGATCAGATGAGAATATTTAAATCACCCATGTACATGTATGAATCCAAACAATTCTGTATTCTGAATCAATTACTGAATCAATGTGAACTTTCAATACAAAAGTCAAAATCATGACATTGGAATTGCTCTGTTATTGAATTGATTGACACAATGAATCAGCTATTTCCAGTCATCTATGTAGCAGTATATCCACAGGGAGAGGAAGTGCAGGGAGATGCCTCTGATATGACTGGGTGTCAGGTGGAAGGAGATCACAGAGCCTGGAACAGAGAAGAGAGGAAGACTGGGAAGAGAAAGAAGCATTCATTTGGTTCAAACGTCTCTTGTCTGTCTCTAATACACCAGTAGGGGGAATCCTAACCCTAGCTTCCAGAGTTCAGAATACTATCCTCCATGTTGGCAGTTGGTTCCAACACTCCACATTCTAACTTCATCTCAACTACATATGGTGTCCATTGACATTGTAAATCTCCATCCCAGTTTGTCTCTGTGTACGAACAGTGTAGCAGCAATAGGTGTGTCAGAAATATGTGCTGGCTCTCTGTCACTCACAGGCAGGGGTGATGAGGGCCTCAGCCAGCCCCAGTAGGATGTACTGGGGAGCCAGCTGGAAGCAGGCCATGGAGGACACCTGGAGCACCTTCCCTGACAGTGCCTGCTCCGTCAGAGGATAGCCCTTCCTGTGGACCTGAGACAGGCCCACTACCAGGACAGACTGGGCCGCACACACATGACCCAGCACTGAGAGAGGAGGGAGGGGACAGGGAGAGAAACAGATCGAGAGGGAGAGAGAGAGAGAGTAATTAACATTGACTGGCTCATTGATGTGGATGGTATTTGTGTCTGTGTCTGTGTGTGTGTCTGTGTCTGTGTGTGTGTCTGTGTGTGTGAGTGCGTGTGTCTGTCTGTCTGTGTGTGTGTGTCTTTGTGTGTGTTTGTGTGTGTATCTGTGCCGTGTGTGTTTGTGTGTGTGTGTCTTTCTCTGTGTGTGTGTGTGTATCTGTGCCGTTTGTGTGTGCTTACTGATGACTGGCGGGGGAGAAGGGTGTTTTCTCCATGGACAGGTAGCAGGAGGTGACACACTCCATGAGAGGGGCCAGCAGCAGCAGACGTGGGATGCTGATGACGTTCATGGCACCGATGGGCAGGAGGAAGCTGTTCAGGTGCAGGTTAGAGTTCATGGTCTGAATGTAGTAACCTGATGGAATCTGTGGGAGAGGTCAGGGTAACAACAGATTCTAGGACAACTTTATGGAGCCTAAATAAACATTATAGATGTGCCTGTTTTATCTCCTTTGAAGCATGTCAGTGTAGAGCCCTGATGTTCTCCATTACATTGACCTGCCTGAGTGATGCAGGCTCGGTACAGTATCTGCAAGAGGTACAGGGGAAAGAGCCTGGCCAGGACCTTGACGTTCTCCATGTGCGTCTCACTGTAGCGCCCCCCGTTGTTCTCCTTGGCGCGGACCTGAAGATGAGGTTGAGGTTGTGTTACCTTTCTTGGAGCTGAAGATGAGGTTGTTGTGGACCATACAGTCAGTAGCCGGGTTGTTGGCTACTGACTGCTGGATGTAGGTGATACCCAGAAACACTACCGTCCACTTCAGGTTCACCAGCCAGTAGAACCTGAGAGGACAACATATCAAACAGGGTTGAGGTGAAACTTTTTGGAATTAAATGCAGGACCTGTGATCTCCACATGAATCTAGGTAGCCATAACCAAATCAGCTAGTCACTGAGAGACGATATATCAACACAGAGATGGGCAAAATATACTGTACATCAAAAATGGATCTTGTTAAAAATACAAGATACTCTAAAAACTAATGTATCAAACTAAAATACAAAATACTTTTGTAGTTGTATGTAGATAAAATACTAATACATACAGGTAAATACATTTGCTAGTACACACCTTCACTACAACAACATTCTCAGTGACGGAAGAAAACAGCTTTTAACTTTCTATGACTGTGATATGAGATTGTTAATCTACCTTAGTTGAATGTACTGATGGTAAGTCTCTCTGGATATGAGTCTCTGCTAAATGACTAAAATGTAAATGTAAAAATGAACAATTGCAAAGCACACTGGGTATTATTATTGGCCTTCTTTCAGGTGCAGAGCTCATTAATTTAATACCCAGCATGCTTTTCAAGTGTTCTTTTTTCATGTATATTTAGTTCATTTAGCAGACGCTCTTATCACACCATAGTGCTATCAGACTTCTGATACTAATGCAGGGTGAAAGCGGGGCCACAAGATGTGAACCGCTATAAAAAATGGTATTGAAAAGTATTTAGTATTTTGAAAATACATTGGAGTGTAGTTCAGCCCAGCATAATTCAAATGACTAAATACTCAGAAGTAATTAAAATATGTATTTCAAATACATGTAACATAAATACTAACTATCTCTGCCTACTACCCAACACTCTGTCACACTTCCTTATAAAAGAAACCACACCCCCTCTACATACAGAGTACACAGTCAAGTAGGAAGCCCCTCCCTGTCCTCTGGTGTAGAGTTCCATGAAACACAAAGTCATCTTTGACACTGAACAGAAAGTTATCTTTGACACTGCCATTGCTTAACCTACGGGAGAGAGCACCAAAATGGCAGAGAATCAGGAACTGTTCTGTTGCTCCGTCTGTCTGGATCCACTGAAAGATCCGGTGACTACTGCCTGTGGACACAGCTACTGTATGGGCTGTATTAAAGAAAGCTGGGATCAGGATGTTCTGAAAGGGGTCTACAGCTGTCCACAATGCAGACAGACCTTCACTCCAAGGCCTAATCTGAGGAAAAATAACATGTTGGCTGAAGTGGTGGAGAAACTGATGAAGACAGGACTCCAGGCTGCTCCCCCTCCTGCTCTGTGCTATGCTGTACCTGGAGATGTGGCGTGTGATTTCTGCACTGGGACCAGAAAGCAGAAAGCCCTCATGTCCTGTCTGGTGTGTCTGGCCTCTTACTGTGAGATTCACCTCCAACCTCACTATGAATTTCCTGCTATCAAGAAGCACAAGCTGGTCAAAGCCACTGCACAACTACAGGAGAAGATCTGCTCTCATCATGACAAACTGCTGGAGGTTTTCTGTCGTACCGATCAGCAGTGTATCTGTTATCAGTGTGTGATGGATGAACATAAAGGCCATGATACAGTGTCAGCTGCAGCAGAGAGGACTGAGAAACAGGTAAGACCAGAACAACTTGTTGGTGACTGTCTGATAAACAAATAATTAAAGATACAGTAGGAACTAAGGCTGTTTGAATATGAGATCATTCAAATGAAATCAATCCACGGCAGAACAAATATGAACACAAACCTTGAGTATATTGGGTTTGCTCCCAATGTATCACCATTTTCTGAAGTCAAACACTATTTTCATTCCGAATGCCCTTTTAGGAGTTCAAAGTTCAGTCTCAACCCCTTGATACATGTACGTCTACCATAAAAACTAGAATCATTCACATAGCAACATATAAATATCATGTTGTAAATCGACCATCAACATTTTAGACCTTCCTCTCTACGGGCCCTATGTCACATAACTATACTATTGATCTACTGGACAAATAAAGCTTGATAGCTCATTGAAGAGTGATTCTCCACAGAGGCAGCTGGGAATGAGTCAGCAGAAGGTCCAGGAGAGATTCCAGGAGAGCGAGAGAAGGAGCTGAAGGAGCTCCAACAGGCTGTGGAGTCTCTCAAGGTGAGTATTGTTGACCAGAGGAGAGGCATCATTTCACTTCTCTCCTCCAGTCAGAGAGAGGGAGAGAGGTAGAGGGGACCCTATCCAATCCCACTGACCCCACTATTGGGAACAAGCTGTCTGGACCCCTTTCAGAGTATAGACTGCTTAATGTAACCGGCGAGGTGGGGACAGCTGAAGGGGGAGTTTGAGTCTCTTTGTCAGTGGTGGGATGTAGGGAAAGCCCAGAGCTAGATTTCCGTGTTGAGAGAGATGGATGCTCCCAGCTCTTTCCTTTTGGGGTTGGAAAAACAGAGTGGGGAAACGAAGAAGATCCCTTGTTTTATGTTTGTCATATGGGCGGGTAACTTCTGTTTTGGGGAGATGAGGGAGCCTGATGGGTGGGTAACTTCTGTTGTGGGGAGATGAGGGAGCCTGATGGGCGGGTAACTTCTGTTGTGGGGAGATGAGGGAGGCTGATGGGTGGGTAACTTCTGTTGTGGGGGAGATGAGGGAGCCTGATGGGTGGGTAACTTCTGTTGTGGGGAGATGAGGGAGCCTGATTGGTGAGTAACTTCTGTTGTGGGGGAGATGAGGGAGCCTGTTGGTGAGTAACTTTTGTCGTGGGGAGATGACGGAGCCTGATGGGTGGGTAACTTCTGTTGTGGGGGAGATGAGGCAGCAGGCTGTGGAGTTGTACTCTGATTTATAGTGGGCAGAACTCTGTGATCCTGGGTGTTCTCAGGTTCTGCTCACAGACCTTTCCAAACTCTCTCTGTCACAGAGAAATCAAATTGACATTTCCCTGGCCTTTCACAAACTCTCAGCTGCTGTCTCTCAGACGGTCTGCCTGTGGATTTTTATAAAAAGTTCTGGGGAATTATTTTACAGGACGTGTGCTGTGTGAGTGCGTCGGGGTGGGGGAGCTGTCGCTAAGCTGTAGACGGATAGCTTTTAGTCTCCAACCCAAACAAGTAGATTTGAGTGACTTAAAGAACTGGAGGCCTGTGGCATTGCTCTGTGTGGACTATAAGGTCTTTACCAAGGTCCTCGTTAACAGACTGAAGTCCCACCTGGACTCTATTGTACACAAGGACCAAACGTACTGTGTACCAGGACGTTTGGTGGCTCATCTCCCAAGTGTCATACAGAGGGAGGGTTCTGATCATCAACAACTTGGCGGCATCCTCCCTATGGCATAAATTGGCCAGTGATTTCTTTCCGGTCTGGGCATCACTGGCTGAGGGCGGCGGTGCTGTACCTGCCTGTCCAGGAGGGGGGACAAGGCCTGGTGGACCTGGAGAGCAGGGTGGCAGCGTTCTGACTCAAAGCAGCGCAGAGGATTCTGTACCGTACGGAGGTGGGCTGGAGGGAACCAGCATGTGCTCTGTTGAGGAGGGCTGGTGGTTTGGGGCTGGATCAGCAGATCTTCATCATGCGGCCGGAGAGACTCAATACAGCAGGGGTCTCTGATTTCTACGCTGCAGTACTGAGGGCTGGAGCTGCCTGTGGAGGGGCCACCACCATTTCCACCACTGCAAGTGACAGCAGAGACTGGGGACTGGCAGGAGAGTCTGGAGGACTTACTGACTTTTAACACTCTGAGCTTAGTGGGAGTGAAGGGGCATCAGTGGCAGGGGGTTGTGGGGGCTGAGAGCATGGCAGGGTATAGGTGGAGGGTGCTCTATAAGCTCCCAGTGCTGGAAAGGTCAGGGGTCCTCCAGTGGAGGGTATTACATGGAGCCCTGGACACCAATAGCTGGTTGGCTCGGGTTGACCTGGGAGTTGGGGAGGGGTGTCCGTTTTCTGCAATGACAGACTGTTCATCATGTTTTTTCTGTGTTGCCAGGGTAATGCCATTACTGTTGACGCCTTAGGGTTGAGTTTGAGTTGTACAAAATGATCAACAGTGTGGAGATGTTTCAGGAGGTATGGGGGCTCAGGGGGGCTGTCTGTACGGCTGGAGAGGAGGGGTTGGATGGACGGTTGGAATGTGGTGCTGGATGGTGTATTGTACTGTGGTGTTGGGTACTGGATAATGTGATTGTGTGGAGGTTGTGGTGGCACGCTATGTGTTTTCAGGAGGGGGGGTTAGTGTAATGAGGAAGGCTCATTAAAGTAAGACAAGTCAGTCTCCCCCCTTCCTCTCTTTCTCTCTCTCTCTCTCTATAGACTACATCCAATTTGCTGAGTAGAGTGTTGGAGGCTATTTTATAAATGACATCGCCGAAGTCAAGGTTCGGTAGGATAGTCAGTTTTACGAGGGCATGTTTGGCAGCATGAGTGAAGGAGGCTTTGTTGCGAAATAGGAAACCGATTCTAGATTTCACTTTGGATTGGAGATTCTTAATGTGAGTCTAGAAGGAGAGTTTACAGTCTAACCAGACACCTAGATATTTGTAGATGTCCACATACTCTAGGTCAGACCCGTCGAGAGTAGTGATTCTAGTCGGGTGGGCGGGTGCAAGCAGCGTTCGGTTGAAGAGCATGCATTTAGTTTTACTAGTGTTTAAGAGCAGTTGGAGGCTACTGAAGGAGTGTTGTATGGCATTGAAGCTCGTTTGGAGGTTTGTTAACACAGTGTCCAATGAAGGGCCAGATGTATACAAAATGGTGTCGTCTGCGTAGAGGTGGATCTGACAGTCACCAGCAGCAAGAGCGACGTCATTGATATACACAGAGAAAAGAGTCGGCCCAAGAATTGAACCCTGTGGCACCCCCATAGAGACTGCCACAGGTTCAGACAACAGGCCCTCCGATTTGACACATTGAACTCTATCTGAGAAGTAGTTGGTGAACCAGGCGAGGCAGTCATTTGAGAAACCAAGGCTATTTAGTCTGCCAATTAGAATGCGGTGGTTGACAGAGTCGAAAGCCTAGGCCAGGTCAATGAAAACGGCTGCACAGTACTGTCTATTATCGATCGCGGTTATAATATCGTTTAGGACCTTGAGTGTGGCTGAAGTGCACCCATGACCAGCTCGGAAACCGGATTGCATAGCGGAGAAGGTACGGTGGGATTCGAAATGGTCGGTGATCTGTTTGTTGACTTGGCTTTCAAAAACTTTTGAAAGGCAGGGCAGGATGAATATGGGTCTGTAACAGTTTGGATCTAGAGTGTCACCCCCTTTGAAGAGGGGGATGACCGCGGCAGCTTTCCAATCTCTGGGGATCTCAGACGTTACGAAAGAGAGGTTGAACAGGCTAGTAATAGGGGTTGCGACAATTTGGCGGCTAGTTTTAGAAAGAAAGGGTCCAGATTGTCTAGCCCAGATGATTTGTAGGGGTCCAGATTTTGCAGCTCTTTTAGAACATCAGCTGTCTGGATTTGTGTGAAGGAGAAGCGGGGGGGCATGGGCAAGTTGCAGCGGAGGGTGCAGAGCTGGTGGCCGGGGTAGTGGTTGCCAGGTGGAAAACATGGCCAGCCGTAGCAAAATGCTTGTTGAAATTCTCGATTATTGTAGATTTATCGGTGGTGATAGTGTTTCCTAGCCTCAGTGCAGTGGGCAGCTGGGAGGAAGTGCTCTTATTTTCCATGGACTTTACAGTGTCCCAAAACTTTTTGGAGTTAGTGCTACAGGATGCAAATTTCTGTTTGAAAAAAGTTAGCCTTTGCTTTCCTAACTGCTTGTGTATATTGGTTCCTAACATCCCTGAAAAGTTGCATATCGCGGGGGCTATTTGATGCTAATGCAGTACGCCACAGGATGTTTTTGTGCTGGTCAAGGGCAGTCAAGTCTGAGGAGAACCAGGGGCTATATCTGTTCTTAGTTCTGTATTTTTGAATGGGGCATGTTTATTTAAGATTGAGAGGAAATTACTTTTAAAGAACAACCAGGCATCCTCTACTGACGGAATGAGATCTATATCCATCCAGGATACCTGGGCCAGGTCAATTAGGAAGGCCTGCTCGCTGAAGTGTTTTTGGGAGCGTTTGACAGTGATGAGGGTGGTCGTTTGACCGCGGACCCGTTACGGACGCAGGCAATAAGGCAGTGATCGCTGAGATCCTGGTTGAAGACAGCGGAGGTGTATTTAGAGGGTAAGTTAGTCAGGATGATATCTATGAGGGTACCCATGTTTACGGATTTAGGGTTGTACCTGGTAGGTTCATTGATAATTTGTGTGAGATTGAGGGCATCTAGTTTAGATAGTAGGATGGCCGGGGTGTTAAGCATATCCCAATTTAGGTCACCAAGCAGTACGAACTCTGAGGATAGATGGGGGGCAATCAATTCACATATGGTGTCCAGGGCACAGCTGGGGGCTGAGGGGGGTCTGTAGCAAGCGGCAACAGTGAGAGATGTATTTCTGGAAAGGTGGATTTTTAGAAGTAGAAGCTCAAACTGTTTGGGCACAGACCTGGATAGTGTTCCTCTTGTCCAGGTGGGAAAGGGCAGTGTGGAGTGCAATAGAGATTGCATCATCTGTGGATCTGTTGGGGCGGTATGCAAATTGGAGTGGGCCTAGGGTTTCTGGGATAATGGTGTTGATGTGAGCCATGACCAGCCTTTCAAAGCACTTCATGGCTACAGACGTCAGTGCTACGGGTCGGTAGTCATTTAGGCAGGTTATCTTAGTGTCCTTGGGCACGGGGACAATGGTGGTCTGCTTGAAACATGTTGGTATTACAGATTCAGTCAGGGACATGTTGAAAATGTCAGTGAAGACACTTGCCAGTTGGTCAGCACATGCTTGGAGTACATGTCCTGGATCTCATAGGATCGCGTGCAACTTCTCTCTGCACACACCCTTGCTGCACCCTTGCTGCATCCAGGTTCCTATAGTGATGTCTCGGAGTCGTACATGATCACCAGGTTTCAGTTCAGGTAAGTGTCTTGCACTTTTGTTGTGTCGCTGTTTTTGTTTGTCTTTCTGTTACTCCTTTGTGAGTTTGACATTGTGAGCACCTCTGGGTGTTAGCAAGTCCTCATGGATGGCTAGGTTGGTTCTGATGCGTCGTCCCATCAACATTTGTGCAGGTGTTAGTCCGTTCTGCAGCGGTGCGTTGCGGTAGATCAGACTTTTTAGGAAGTTCTCCTTTCCATTTTTTGCCTTTTTCATCAGACCTTTGACTATTTTGACTGAACTTTCTGCTAAGCCATTGGACCTTGGGTAGTTGGGGCTGGAGGTGTTGTGTCGGAATCCCCAGTCATTAGTGAACGATCGGAATTCAGAACTTGAGAACTGCAGGCCATTGTCCGAGTACAGTTCAGACGCAACCCCATGTCTTGCGAAGACTGATTTCAGGTAGGTGATTACAGCTTTGCTGGAGGTAGTTGGCAGTGTTGGTACTTCAGGGTAGTTTGAGTAGTAGTCGGTAACAACAATGTGACTTTTGCCATTGCAGTCAAAAAGGTCAACTCCAACTTTGTAGTAGGGTCGGTTGGGTACTGGATGAGGCATTAGCGGTTCTGCTTGCTGCTTTGGCCTGTAGGTCAAACACAGTTCACATGAAGCAGTGGTCTGGCTGATTTCCTGGTTCATTCTTGGCCAGTACATTACTTCTCATGCTCGTCGTTTGCATTTTTCCTCACCAAAGTGGCCCTCGTGTATTTTCTGTAGCATTTATTTGCGTAGTGTCATGGGAATGACAATCTTGTTGCCTTTGAACACTATGTCATCCACAACAGTGAGCTTTGGACAGTTGTTTTTCTGTGCAGGCCATCCTATCAGTATTGTTTCTTTCAACTCTGTCATTGTTTGGTCAATTGCTGTCTCTCTTTTGATCTGCGCCATTCTCTCAGAAGATACAGGAAGTGATGCTACAATCATGTCAACGTAGGCCTGAATCTCAGTGTTTTTCTGTGTGTCGGCGCTCTCTTTCTTGTCGACTGCTAAAGAAAGAGTGTCGGCAGCGAACATGAATTTTCCCGGGGTGTAGATCATCTTCACATCATACTTTTGCAGTCTGATCAACATTCTCTGGATTCTCATTGGACAATCATTAAGTGGCTTAGACATGATTGACACCAGTGGTTTGTGGTCGGTTTCTACTTGGAAGGCTTGTCCGTAGACGTATTGGTGAAACCTTTTGCACGCGTATGTACTCGCCAGTAGTTCTTTCTGTGTAGCTCAGTGTGGCTCAGTTGGTAGAGCATGGTGTTTGCAACGTCAGGGTTGTGGGTTCGATTCCCACGGGGGGCCAGTATGAAAATGTATGCACTCACTAACTGTAAGTCCCTCTGGATAAGAGCATTTGCTAAATGACTAAAATGTATTTGTGCATACCTTGTTTCTGCACCTGTCAAGGCTCTGGATGCATAAGCGACAGGTTGCCATGTGTCGTCATGCTGTTGCAAAAGAACTGCTCCCAGGCCAAACTGTGATGCATCTGCAGAAATCCTTGTGCTTTTCTCTGGATCATAGAACCTGAGCACTGGCTCTTCCGTGATTGCCTTCTTTAGGTTTTTGAAGCAGTTTTCCTGCTCATGGACCATTCCCATTCATTTTTCTGTTCCAGAAGACATCTGAGTGGAGCAGACTGTGCTGACAGTTGAGGTATGAACTTTGCAAGGTAGGTGATCATGCCCATAAAGCGTCTCACGTCGTCCTTGTTCTTCGGCGCTCCATGTTGTTGATGGCTGATGTTTTCCTCGGGTCTGGTTTGACTCCATCCTCTGAAAGTACGTCTCCCACGAAGGTAAGTGTTTTCACACCAAACTCGCATTTGTCCTTGTTTAGTTTCAGGTTGACTTTCCATGTCAGGTCCAGCACTTGTCTCACTCGCGTGTCGTGTTCTTCTTTTGTGGACCCCCAGACGATAATGTCGTCCATCATGGTCTCTACTCCTGGAATGTGCTCGAAGATCATGTGAATTGTCTTGTGGTAGACCTCTGGCGCTGAGAGAATCCCATATGGTAGACAAATAATTATGTACCTTCCCTCAGGTGTGTTGAATGTGCATAGCCTTGAGCTTGCATCATCTAGCTTCATTTGCCAGATTCCTGATGAGGCATCAAGCTTACTGAACCACTTTGCTCCAGCAAACTGCGACATTATCTCTTCTCTGGTTGGCAACTTGAAATGCTCTCACTTGATAGCGTTGTTGAGATCTCTCGGGTCTAGACATATCCTGAGATCGCCATTCTTTTTCACAACAATAACCAGTGAGCTTACCCAATCTGTAGGTTCATCCATTTTTGTGAAGATGTCCATCTTTTCCATGCGTCCGAGTTCCTCCTTGAGCTTTTCCCTCAGTGCAAATGGAACTTTTCTGGAGTAATTTTGTCATCAATACATATTTTGTGTTCTCCAGGTAAACATCCGAGACCCTCAAACACGTCCTCGTACTCAGCCAGTAGCGATTCTTAGTCATTTTCAGTCTGTGATGTCACTACATACTCTTTTCACCAAATTGAGATTTTCACATGCACTGATTCCGAGAATAGGCTGTACACTCTTTTCCACGATCAGCAGCTGTGCTTTGAACTGTTTTCCTTTGTGCTGTAAAGTTACTATGCAGTCAAGAGGAATGAAACAAGGTTGTCCACTATCGGCATATCTATTTATTATTGCCATCGAGATGTTAGCTATTAAAATCAGATCCAACAATAATATCAAGGGATTAGAAATCCAGGGCTTAAAAACAAAGGTGCTGATGATTCAAGTTTTCTTTTAAATCCACAACTTGAATCCCTCCACAGCCTCATAGAGGATCTAGATACATTTTCTAACCTCTCTGCATTACAACCAAATTATGATAAATGTACTATATTACGTATTGGATCACAAAAAAATACAATATTTACATTACCATGTAGTTTACCAATAAAATGGTCTGATGGTGAGCTGGATATACTCAGAATACATATCCCAAATGAAATAAATCATCTCACTCCAATAAATGTTAATAGAAAGTTATCAAAAATAGATAAGATCTTGCTACCATGGAAAGGTAAATACCTGTCAATTTGTTGAAAATTCACCCTGATTAACTCTTTAGTATTATCCCAGTTTACCTATTTGCTTATGGTCTTGCCTACGCCTAGCGAACAGTTTTTTAAATTATATGAGAAATAAATATTCAATTTTATTTGGAACGGCAAGCCAGACAAAATTAAAATGGGCCTATTTATATAATGAATATGAATTCGGAGGAGTGAAATTAGTAAAATTGTCTCACCCAGTGTTCAAGAATGGCCTTTTTCCCTTTATTCAGATTACAACATCTCACTTTAAATTATTTGAAAAGGAAATAATCTCCCAAATATCACTATTTCTAAAACAAGCCATAGAAAGTTTGTTGCATTTTTAATTTAATCCTCCAGAAACTACAGAACAAATAATGCAACAAATATTGTGGTTAAAATCAAATATACTAATTGATAAAAAAAAACTTTATTTTTTGACATAAAAAAAAGAAAAGAAAAGGTATAATCTTCGTAAATGATATTTTCAGTAGACTGGTGAGTTATGTCACACATGCAGCTAACACAAACATATGGAAATGTCTGCTCTACCCAAAATTACAACCAAATAATTGCAGCATTACCGCCCGTGTAGCTCAGTTTGTAGAGCATGGTGCTTGCAACGCCAGGGTTGTGGGTTCGATTCCCACTGGGGGCCAGTATGATTTTTTTTTTTTAAATAATAACAATGTCTGCTAAATGCCTAAAATGGAAAAGGAAAGTGGAAGGGGGTAAAAGTAAGGAACTTGTCTGTCGGCCCTGTCGGAATATAATTGGTTAAAGAAAATTGTGATAAATAAAAAAGTATACCAGTTTCATTTAAGGACCAAAAGATTGACAGCCGTCCCATATAGATTGCAAAATAGTTTGGAAGAGATTTTTGACGTACCGATTCCATGGCATAGTGTTTATGAATTGATACGCAAAACGACGCCGGATTCAAAACTTAGAAATTTTCAATTTAAATTATTATATAAATTATTGCTACCAATAGAATGTTATTTATATGAGGGATACAATCTTCCCAGCTCTGCAGATTTTGCTGCGAAGAGACAGAATCATTAGATCATTTGATTTGGTACTGTCCATTTGTAGCTTGTTTTTGGACACAGGTCCAGGAATGGCTAAAGGATTGCAATATTTACCTTTTTTTTTTTTTTTTTTCACCTTTATTTAACCAGGTAAGCCAGTTGAGAACAGGTTCTCATTTACAACTGCGACCTGGCCAAGATAAAGCAAAGTAGTGCAATAAAAACAACACAGAGTTACATATGGGGTAAAAAAACATAAAGTCAGAAATACAACAGAAAATATATATACAGTGTGTGCAAATGTAGCAAGTTATGGAGGTAAGGCAATAAATAGGCTATAGTGCAGAATAATTACAATAGTATTAACAATGGAATGCTAGATGTGCAAGAGATTATGTGCAAATAGAGATACTGGGGTGCAAAAGAGCAAAATAAATAACAATATAGGGATGAGGTAGTTGGGTGGGCTAATTTCAGATGGGCTGTGTACAGGTGCAGTGATCGGTAAGGTGCTCTTGAGCTAACCCTGCAGATAGCACTACTGGGTGATCTGAAAAGTCATAGTCAATGGATCAATAATATAATAATACTTTTAGCAAAAATATTTATTTTCAATTTACGATCTGTAGAAACAATGGGAATAGAAAGGTTCAGAACTTTTGTAAAACATCACAGTACAGTTGAAAAAGATATGGCAAATAGAAATCCAATATGGATGGTCTCATCCCTGCTCAGCTCTTTAGCTTGTGCTCTGGTGATTTCAGCTGCTCCACACATATTCACTGCTTTATCCAAAGTTAAATCTTGTTCATGCAGCAATCTCTCCTTGAGTCCATTCTCAAGTATGCCACAGACTATCCTGTCTTTCACTAGTGAGTCTTTCAGATTTTCAAATTCACAAGTTTTGCTCAGTGTGTTCAGCTCAGCCAAGTACTGGTCAAAACTGACTGTTTCTGATCATGAGAGAAAAACGTGTATCTCTCAAACGTGACGTTCTGGCTTGGTACAAAGTACTCCTCAAATTTAGCCATGAGCGCAGTTAATGTCAAATTTGCCTTGTCTAGCTGAAAGCTAACCACACTGCCAGGTCTTTGACCTCCAACCTATAGGCTGTCTCACTGTTTTTTTTGGTGATCAGGCCTACCACCGTTGTGTCGTCGGCAAGCTTAATGATGGTGTTGGAGTCGTCCTTGGCCACGCAGTTGTGGGTGAACAGGGAGTACAGGAGGGGACTAAGTACGCACCCCTGAGGGGCCCCCATGTTGAGGGTCAGAGTGTTGTTGCCTACCCTTACCACCTGGGGGTGGTCCGTCAGGAAGTCCAGGATCCAGTTGCAGAGGGAGGTGTTTAGTCCCAGGGTCCTTAGCTTAGCGATGAGCTTTGGGGCACTATGGTGTTGAACGATGAGCTGTAGTCATTGAACAGCATTTTCACATAGGTGTTCTTTTTGTCCAGGTGGGAAAGGGCAGTGTGGAGTGCAATAGAGATTGCGTCATCTGTGGATCTGTTGGGGCGGTATGCGAATTGGAGTGGGTCTAGGGTTTATATGATGATGGTGTTGATGTGAGCCAAGACTTTCAAAGCATTTCATGGCTACAGACGTGAGTGCTACAGGTCAGTAGTCATTTATGCAGGTTACCTTGGTGTTTTTGGGCACAGGGACTATGGTGGTCTGCTTGAAACATGTAGGTATTACAGACTTGGTCAGGGAGAGGTTGTAAATGTCAGTGAAGATACTTGCCAGTTGGTCAGCACATGCTCTGAGTACACGTCATGGTAATCTATCTGGCCCTCCGGCCTTATGAATGTTGACCTGTTTAAAGGTCTTACTCACATCGGCTACGGAGAGTGTGATCACACAGTCGTCCAGAACAGCTAGTCCTCTCATGCATGTTTCAGTGTTGCTTGCCTCGAAGCGAGCATAGAAGTCATTTAGCTCGTCTGGTAGGCTCGTGTCACTGGGCAGCTTGCTGCTGGGCTTCACTTTGTAGACCAAAATTCCATTCCACCAAATTTTTCAAATGGCTCTTAAACTAAAAGGGCATTATCATAATTTTCACAATTTCACAGTTTTATTCCAACATTATAGTGTGGAAATATACTACATGACCAAAATCATGGGCATTAATATGGAGTTGGTCCCCATTTTGCTGCTATAACAGCCACTCGTCTGGGAAGGCTTTCCACTAGATGTTGGAACATTACTGCAGGGACTTGCTTCCATTCAGCCACGAGCATTAGTGAGGTCAGGCATTGATGTTAGGCGATTAGACCTGGCTTGCTGTCGGCGTTCCAATTCATCCCAAAAGTGTTCGATGGGGTTGAGGGCAGGGCTCTGTGCAGGCCAGTCAAGTTCTTCTACATCGATCTCGACAAACCATTTCTGAATGGACCTCACTTTGTGCACAGGGTCATTGTCATGCTGAAACAGGAAAGGACCTTCCCCAAACTGTTGCCACAAAGTTGGAAGCACAGAATTGTCTAGAATGTCATTGTATGCTGTAGCGTTAAGATTTCCCTTCACTGGAACACAGGGGCCTAGCCCAAACCATGAAAAACAGCCCCAGAACATTATTCCTCCACCACCAAACTTTACAGTTGGCACTATGCATTGGGGTAGGTAGCGTTCTCCTGGCATCCGCCAAACCCAGATTATTTTGTCGGACTGCCAGATTGTGAAGCGTGATTCATCACTCCAGAGAATGCGTTTCCACTGCTTCAGAGTCCAATGGCGGCGAGCTTTACACCACTCCAGCAGACGCTTGGCATTGCGCATGGTGATCTTAGGCTTGTGTGCGGCTGCTCGGCCATGGAAACCCATTTCATGAAGCTCACGACGAACAGTTCTTGTGCTGACGTTGCTTCCAGAGGCCGTTTGGAACTCGGTAGTGAGTGTTGCAACCGAGGACAGACTATTTTTACGTGCTACACGCTTCAGGACTCGGTGGTCCCGTTCTGTGAGCTTGTGTGGCCTACCACTTCACGGCTGAGCCATTATTGCTCCTAGATGTTTCCACTTCACAATAACAGCACTTACAGTTGATCGGGGTAGCTCTAGCATGGCAGAAATTAGACGAACTGACTTGTTGGAAAAAAAGGGGCATCCTATTAAGGTGTCACGTTGAAAGTCATTGAGCTCTTCAATGTTTGTCTATGGAGATTGCATGTCAGCAACTGGTGTGGCTGAAATAGCCAAATCTACTAATTTGAAGGGGTGTCCAAATACTTTTGTATATATAGTGTATGTATAAAACACAGGAAAATCACACTTTTAACTGCACTGGGCTTTTAAGACACATTATGTTGGTGTTTCCTTTATTTTGGCAGTTACAGTGCCTTCAGAAAGTATTAACACCCCTTTACTTTTTTTCACATTTTGTTGTGTTACAAAGTGGGATTAAAATGTATTGAATTGTCTTTTTTTTTTTACGATCCACATAACATACTCTGTAATGTCAAAGTGGAATTTCTATAAAAAAATAACATGACAAATAAAACACATATGTCTTTGATTAGATAATTATTCAACCCCCTGAGTCAATACATGTTAATCACCTTTGGCAGCGATTACATCTGTGAGTCTTTCTGGGTAAGTCTCTAAGAGTTTTCCACACCTGGATTGTGCAACATTTGCCTATTTCTCTGGTGATCCTGTGTGGCTCAGTTGGTAGAGCATGGCGTTGCAATGCTAGGGTTTTGGGTTCAATTCCCATGGGAGACCAGTATAAAAATCAATGCACTCACTATTGTAAATTGCTCTTGTTAAAAGCGTCTGAGAAATTACAAATGTAAATGTACTCTTTTCAAAATTCTTCAAGCGCTGTCAAATTGTTTGTTGATCATTGCTAGACAACCATTTTCAGGTCTTGCCATATATTTTCAAGCAGATTTAAGTCAAAACTGTAATTCGGCCACTCAGGAACATTCACTGTCTTCTTGGTAATTAACTCCAGTGTAGATTTGGCCTTCTGATTTAGATTATTGTCCTGCTGAAAGGTGAATTCATCTCCCAGTGTCTGGTGGAAAGCAGACTGAACCAGGTTTTCCTCTAGGATTTTGCCTGTGCTTAGCTCCATTCCTTATTTTATCCTGAAAAACTCCCCAGTCCTTAATGATTGCAAGCATACCCATAACATGATGCAGCCACCATGGAAATATTGAGAGTTGTACTCTGGTACTCAGTAATATGTTTTATTTGATTTGCCCCAAACATAACACTTTGTATTAAGGACAGAAAGTTAATTGCTTTGCCACATTTTTTGCAGTATTACTTAAGTGCCTTGTTGCAAATAGAATGCATTCAGACTTCCTTGTTTTCACTCTGTCAATTAGGTTAGTGTTGTGGAATAACTACAATGTTGTTGGTCCATCCTCAGTTTTCTCCTATTACCGCCATTCAACTCTAACTGTTTTAAAGTCACCAATGGCCTCATGCTGAAATCCCTGAGTGGTTTCCTTCCTCCCCGACAACTGAGTTAGGAAGGACCCCTGTATCTTTGTAGTGACTGGGTGTATTTGATACACCATCCAAAGGGCAATTAATACTGTAACTTAACCATGCTCAAAGGGATATTCAATGTCTGCTTTTTTTGTATACCCATCAACCAATAGGTGCCCTTTGCGAGGCATTGGAAAACCTTTCTGGTCTTTGTGGTTGAATCTGTGTTTGAAATTCACTGCTCAATTGAAGGACCGATAATCCACAGATGACTCAACAGATAATTGGGACACAGATATGAGGTAGTCATTCAAAATGCATGTTAAACACTATTATTGCAACTGAGTCCATGCAATTTATGTGACTTGTTAAGCAAATGTATTCTCCTGAACTTATTTAGGCATGCCATAGTAAAGGGGTTGAATAGTTATTGACTCAAGACATTTCAGTTTTTCATTATTTATTAATTTGTCAACATTTCGAAAAACATAATTCTACTTCTGTGATGAGCGTGATTAGAAGGAGTCAGGCGCAAGAGGGTAAATCACCGAATACAGAGTTTATTCCGTCGTACACAATTGCGCTGGATAGCGACCACAAAATACAGGCACAGGGGAACAATCTACCCTGGCAATACAAGGTACGAGTAGCTCCACCGAGCTTCACTCAACTCACATAAAACAATCACCCACAAGGACAAGGGGGGCAGAGGGAACACTTATACACAGACAAATGAGGGGATAAGAACCAGGTGTGTGTAATTGACAAGACAAGACAAATGGGATGATGATATATGGAGCGGCAGTGGCTAGTAGTCCCGTGTAGCTCAGTTGGTAGAGCATGGCGTTTGCAACGCCAGGGTTGTGGGTTCGTTTCACACGGGGGACCAGTATGAAAAAAAAATTTATGCACTCACTAACTGTAAGTCACTCTGGATAAGAGCGTCTGCTAAATTACTAAAATGTAGTAAGCCGGTGACGACGAACTCCGAAGCCTGCCCGAACAAGGAGGGGAGGCAGCCTCGGCAGAAGTCGTGACTACTTCGACATTATGGTGAATTGTATGTAGGCCAGTGACATTCGTTTTTTATAATTCAGGCTGCAACACAACAAAATGTGGAAAAAGTCAAGGGGTGTGAATACTTTCTGAAGGTCCTATATCTATATGTTGTACCTATGTTTGTTTTTCTAATGGTGAGATGAAAAGAATAGATGAGGAATCCACCTTTTGTCACGATCGTTGAACGGAGTAGACCAAGGCGCAGCGTTATGAGCGAACATACTTTATTATCTATAGTGACAATACGAACAAAACAATAAATGATGACTTGACGTCCTAGGTTAAACAACCAACACGGAACAAACCAAACGGAACAAGATCCCACAACACCTGTGGGAACACAGCCTGTCTAAATATGGCTCCCAATCAGAGACAACCAGCAACAGCTGACACTCGTTGCCTCTGATTGGGAACCACTCTGGCCAACATAGAAATACAATACATAGAATATACAACACAGAACCTACACATAGAATCTACACACCCTGGCTCAACATATAGAGTCCCCAGAGCCAGGGTGTGACAGTACCCCCCCCAAAGGCGCGGACTGCGACCGCGCCTCAACATAAACCAAACAGGGGAGGGCCGGGTGGGTATTCCTCCTCGGAGGCGGTTCCGGCTCCGGGCTTGCCCACCACCCTCTAATAATCCCCCCGTAGCGCCCCTGGTCCGGTCTGGCCCCGCTGGCTGGAGCTGGACTGGACATCGTAGGAGCGGATTGCTTAAGCTCCGGTGTGGAGCAGCTGACCGGTACCTGACCAGGCACCGGTAACCCAGGCACGGGTTGTGCCGACTGACGACGCCGCACCCCTGGCTTGGTGCGTGGAGCAGGAACGGGCCGGACCGGGCTGACGATGCGCACCCCTGGCTTGGTGCGTGGAGCAGCAACGGGCCGGACCGGGCTGACGATGCGCACCCCTGGCTTGGTGCGTGGAGCAGGAACGGGCCGTACCTGGCTGACGACTCGCACCCCTGGCTTGGTGCGAGTGGCAGAAACAGGCCGGGCCGGGCTGGCGACGCGCACCGTAGGCTGGGTGCGAGTGGCAGGAACAGGCCGGGCCGGGCCGGGCTGGTGACGCGCACCGTAGGCTTGGTGCAAGTGGCAGGAACAGGCCGGGCCGGGCTGGCGACGCACACCGTAGGCTTGGTGCGAGTGGCAGGAACAGGCCGGGCCGGGCTGGTGACGCGCACCGTAGGCTTGGTGCAAGTGGCAGGAACAGGCCGGGCCGGGCTGGCGACGCGCACCGTAGGCTTGGTGCGAGTGGCAGGAACAGGCCGGGCCGGGCTGGCGACGCACACCGTAGGCTTGGTGCGAGTGGCAGGAACAGGCCGGGCCGGGCTGGCGACGCGCACCATTAGCTTGGTGCGGGGAGCAGGAACAGGCCGGGCCAGGCTGGCGACGCACACCATTGGCTTGGTGCGGGGAGCAGGCACAGGCCGGGCCGGGCTGGTGACGCGCACCGTAGGCTTGGTGCGGGGAGCAGGAACAGGCCGGGCCGGGCTGGCGACGTGCACCGTAGGCTTGGTGCGAGGGGCAGGAACAGGCCGGGCCGGGCTGGCGACGCGCACCATCAACTTAGTGCGGGGAGCAGGAACGGGCCGGACCGGACTGGTGACGCACACCACTTGCTCGGTGTGAGGAGCGGGACTGGGTTTCGTCATAACCCTCCGCTCCCTCAGCTGCCTACACAGTTCCTCTCGCCGTGCCTCTACTCTCATCTTCTCCCTTATCGCATCCAGTAGCTCCACCCTCTGAACCACTAACTCCTGCTCCCTCTGGACCAATAGCCCCCTTAACCTGGTGGCCTCCTCACCTAACCTCCTAATACGCCCTGTAGCTGCCTCCTGCTGCCCCGTCGCCCATGCCGTGTGTCCCCCCCCCCCCTAAAATGTTTTTGGGGTTGCCTCTCGTCCGTCCGACGATGACACTGTTGATGCCGTTGCTCCTCTCTCCGTCGCGCCTCCACCGTCTCCTTCCTTGGACGGCGATCCATCCCGGCCTGGATTTCCTCCCAGGTCCAGGACCCCTGCCCGTCCAATATTTGCTCCCACGTCCAGGCTGCCTGCTCCTGGACACGCTGCTTGGTCCTGGTATGGTGGGATCTTCTGTCACGATCGTTGAACGGAGTAGACCAAGGCGCAGCGTTATGAGCGAACATACTTTATTATCTATAGTGACAATCAGGGGCGGTGTGTTCAATAGGGCGATATGGGCGACGCACTGCCAAACGGGAAAAGGAAGGGATTTTTTTTCTAATCAATTATATCACGGCAACAGTAGTTATCAGTGTTGTAATCTAGACGTCTGGTCTGATCTGCCACTAAATGTCCAATCAGGCTAAAGTCGTGCTTCAAATGTCCCCCCCTCTTTGGGGGCGATTTCAGTCAGGTTGAAAATCGCCCAGAAGTCTCTCATAGACTCCCATGTAAAATCTATTTTTTTCAAATATCAGAGCTTTCAATACAATCTCTATGGGTTTCTGAGGGCTTGCACTTACGCGCTTTCGTCATACGTAACATAACCATGAATGTAACTAAGAAAAGAGCGGGTAGCCTCATCAATCAATTCACTATTACTGTCAAAATGGCAGTGCAACTCGATTGTCTCTTTGAAAGAAGTTCCTTTTTGTCGGCGAACAAATCAAGATAAATTGGCAACGAAACAATTAGGACCTCCCAGACCAAATTTAATAATTCAACAGGTTTCTACTAAAGGCGGAAAGTCCTACACCCGAGGATTTTCCAAAAATTGGTACGAACGAAAAAGAACATTGCCACTCAACTGGATGAGGGATACAGGCTAGCTGTCCGCCGCCACAACGATGAGGTTAGTGTTGATAATCACAAGTTTACTGGAGAACTGAGACCAAGTAGAGACTTTGGACAGGGTGGATATGGTATAATAAAGGCAGTTTATTCAGAGGTAAAGATATCTGGAATCGCGTGCACGGACCCGTTCGTCAAACTCTTAGGGAGCTATACATTAAGCCCCATTACTTACCATATCAGATAAGAGAAATTGCTGCAGCTACATATATTTTACATCCTGGCCCTACATAGTTCACTATTTGCATCACTTACCAAAATATTACATGTGGTCATATATGCTTGGAAAGTGGAGATGCCATAGAACGTCAAAAAAGTAAACATTGCTGGAGACACATTGCCGTTTTGGAGAAGACTTCGCGTTTGCTAGCGAATAGATTTGTTGTGGCAAATGAACTTGGGCTGGGAATTGCCAGGAACCTCACGATAAGATATATGCATTGCGAGTCTCATGATTCTATACGTATTGCGATTCGATACTGTGATTTTATTGCGCACCATATGTCTGTTGCAGAGGGATCAGAAAGCCATGAGAACGAGTTTTGATCAGTCATGGAAATAAAAGTGCTGAAAACAAATTGGCTCCCAATGTGAAAAGATTGAGAACAAGCTATGAAGGAACAATAATGGTGTTTTGGTGCAGGTACAGCCAACTAGCGCTAAAATATTGCGATATTGTCAATACAGTATATCGTAAAGTATCACTATGTAACTCGATTTCTTTCACCCCAATCCCTCAAATTAACGGTAAATAACTGAATTGTTTGCCCCACATTTAGCTAAGATGATTAGCTAGCCAGCTAAAATGTTTTATTTAGTTAGCAGTCGCATCTACAATAGTTTACTGTCAATAACATGTCTCCAAAAATGACGTGGTGTCTCCAATTGTGTTGACATTTTACAATTGCGATGCGCATCCATGAGTATCCACTTTCTGTAGCTCAGCTGGTAGAGCACGGCGCTTGTAACGCCAAGGTAGTGGGTTCGATCCCCGGGACCACCCATACACAAAAATGTATGCACGCATGACTGTAAGTCGCTTTGGATAAAAGCGTCTGCTAAATGGCATATTATTATTATTATTATTATTATTATTATCTGAAGAGAGCCCCGAAACATTGTGTGCAGACATTTTATGCAATAAATGAAGTAGGTTGAATCTAGTAGTTCTGATCTTCTGATTGGTCCTGATGAGTTGGGCGAGGTCCCCTCCAGGCTAGTGTCACTGTTGCATTGGCTCTGAGTCGGGTTCTCTGTCTTCAAATGTTCAGCCTAAGAGAGGGGATTTTTGTGTGTGTTTGTGTGTGTGTGTGTTTAACAGTGATGATGTGTGTGTGTGTGTGTGTGTGTGTGTGTGTGTGTGTGTGTGTGTGTGTGTGTGTGTGTGTGTGTTTAACAGTGATGATGTGTGTGTGTGTGTGTTTGTGTGTGTGTGTGTGTGTGTCCTCAGAGCAAGAACTCGTGAGTTGGAAGAACTGAGAGGCCTATGGCGTGGGTGTTGTCCTTGGCCACCTGCTGACAAGGCTGACAAGATAGGACCCTTTTGTCCATTGTTATTGGATAGGAACAGAACTTATAACCAGCTCCTGACCTAAATAGATCTTAGCACAACATTTTACTCAACATATCATATTCCATATTCACTATAACAAATATATTTACTACGACATTAGCAAGAACCGCCACATCCTCAGCCGGCTAATCCAGTGTGTGAAGTTTTGCGGAGTGTTTGAGTTAGCTTTGCGAGGCAAAGATGAAACTGAGGGCTCCACCAACCCTGGTAAGCCAACACTTTTGAGATCAGTCAATAAATGCTTCTGGTATTGACTTATATGCTGCCCCTGTCTTCATGTTGTTGCTGGACATATCTTTTTTTAAATGTGTGTAGGTCACCTAAATCATCAGAAAAATTGCCCCCCCTGAGAATTTTTTCAGGAGCCGCCACTGGTGACAATACGAACAAAACAATAAACGATGACGTGACGTCCTAGGTTAAACAACCAACACGGAACAAACCAAACGGAACAAGATCCCACAACACCTGTGGGAACACAGCCTGTCTAAATATGGCTCCCAATCAGAGACAACCAGCAACAGCTGACACTCGTTGCCTCTGATTGGGAACCATTCTGGCCAACATAGAAATACAATACATAGAATATACAACACAGAACCTACACATAGAATCTACACACCCTGGCTCAACATATAGAGTCCCCAGAGCCAGGGTGTGACACCTTTTCTAGTTGGAAAGACAAACTATTAATGGATGTCTGGAATCTAATTTTCATTTGCCAAGAACTTTTCCATTTTTCTTTCTGCTAACAAGATGCTGGGATAAGCCCTTGAGTCTTTCAATGTAAAGTTGTGTGGGAAAACTGTCACATTGTCAATTCTAATTAGCTGGACATACATTGGGTATGTATGATCTGGGGCCCATGGGAGTTTGGGAGATTGTTTTTCATCGTGCTGGTTATCTGCTTTTGTTAATGATGTTGAGGTTAAACAGATGTTAAAGTGTGTGTGTGTGTGTGTATGTGTGTGTGTGTGTGTGTGTGTGTGTGTGTGCATGCGCCTGCGGTCTGCTATATGAAGAACCCACTTAATATAGCCTTAATGTCTTCAAACGAGATGAGTGGAGCTTCCAAGCACATCGTTATCTTCAAGAAAAGTCATTAACATCAAGGTGATGTTATTTGTTTACTTGTCAAAGATAAATCATTTAAGATTCCCTCTTTCAAAATGTGATGTTTTATGATGGGCATTTCAGATTCATCTCCTTAAAGACGGAATCAGCTGAAGGGAAACAGTGGCACTGTCCGCCCCCACCGCCACTGTTATTGTTTTTGTTGACGAAGCAGAGGTGAGGAGCATTATGCAGCAAAAAATAAATAAAATGCAATACAATGATGTCCAAGGAGAAATAAAAAAAGTTTGTTGTTTGCAGTAACTACTTTGTTGTTGTTACATCTCAAACTGACGTGGCAGCTTCCCCATTCAGGATTCCAGCTTTAATGTGAAATAAGTTAAAGTTTTTTGTTTCTCTGTAATACTCGCCACCTAGCAGTTTTATGAAGTTGGCTTTAGCTAGCCAGCTAGATAGCTTCCCAACCTCATAACTAACTGCCAAGCCATTTCAGGCTATTAACCAAGTTAGAGTAGCTTATCTAACTATCTTAGCTGGCATGTCTGCTGGCAAGGTTACTAGACTTTAGAATACTGATACTAAAATATATTTAATTATTGGGTTATTATACTATACACCAGTTTGGCAGTTGTACTAAACTCCTAAAGGCATAAAAGTTCTTAAATAACCCATTTGCATCATTAAGTCAAATGACAAAAGAACAGGTAAAGAGGTATGCTTAGCCTATGCCGAAAAATAGACATTTTTTTTTTTTTTTTTTTTTTTTACATAGAATTAGGCATAATGATTATGGCTCTAGATTGCAGGAAAAAACTGTTTCAGGTCTTCGAAAAATGCAAAATTTTCAGAATATTCCGACCACCCTAATCCTCCCCCTCCATCCTCACGTATTCCGTGCACCCTCTAAAATAATGGGTGCATGACGCCCCTGTAGGTAAGCAGTCCTGCCATCATTGTGCAATAGACTCTGTCCAAAAATATTTACCCTCCCAAGGGTATAGCGATCTAAAATAAAGAGTCTGGTTGGAAAATAATTGTTTTGGTACCTGTATTCCATTTTCATTGGTAAGTTGTACAATCCCGTTGGGAAGAAATCTTGGAACATTTTCATTTGGCCCAAAGGCCTTCTCGGCCACCACTTCTCCCTGGACACTAAATAAACACATCTCCTGTTGGGGTGTGATTGCCTTCATGGTGGCTCTTGGGATGCCTGTCTCAGTAATGGGCTCCTATTCTGTTTGGGGGATGACTTTGAATATGGGCTGACCTGCATCCATCAGTCTGCTCTGTCATCACGGCCCGTTTCCATTTTGAAAGTTTCTCTTTTGGGTTCTATCCTGCACCGCACTTCAAAACAATGTCCGTTCTCTGTCACTTCCCAGAGGTGAACTACATCAGCAGATGCTGGATGTAATCATAGCCAGGGATGGCACCCTGTTTGCAGCAGTATTTCCATTTGCCTCTGCTCTTCACTATTTGTAAAATGCATGCCCGTGCTGGAGTAGTGATAGCTCCTCTAATCCTTGTGGGGCCCTGCCTCATACTGAACGCTATTGTTTTGGGGTGGTTTTCTCGCAATTCTGCTTCTACTTGCAAACAGAGATTACTCTGGACATATTTAGGTTTGGAACAATTTGTGTGTGCAGGTGTACTGTTATGTCATGTTCTGTTGAACCTAGAGAGGGAACCTGTTCCTCTGAGAGGAAGCCTGCAGCTCCCAATCTATATCATTACTGCCCTCTGCTAAGCTGCTCAACTGTGAATGAGTGAACCTGAGGACAGGACAGTCACTGCATTGTTTGGGTCAATGCCCTTCACCACAGGGCTTTCAAAGTGTTCCAAATTACCGTATTGTACCTATATGTACCTATGTTTGTTTCTCTAATGGTGACATAAAGAGAATAGATGATGAATCCAACTTTTGTAGTTGGAAAGGCAAACTATTCATGGATTTCTGGAATCACATTTTCATTTGCCAAGTTTTTTTTTCTGCTGACAAGATGCCAGGATAAACCCTTGAGTCTTTCAAGGCAGAGTTGTGTGGAAAGCTGTCACATTGTCAATTCTAATTAGATGGACACAATTCTTGGGTATGTATCATCTGGAGCCCATGGGAGTTTGGGATATTGTTTTTCATAGTTCTGGTTTGCTGTGGAGTCGTTGTTTTTGTTTATGATGTTGAGGTTAAACTGATGTTGAAGTTAAGGTTGTGTGTGTGTGCATGAGTGCCTGCGGTCTGCCATATGAAGAACCCACTTACCGGTAATATAGCCTTAATATGTCTTCAAACGAGATGAGTGGAGCTTCCAAGCACATTGTTATTTCAAGAAAAGTCATTAACATCAAGGTGACATAGAGAAATACCCACAATTTAAGCTCTTATTCCCTCTTTCAAAATGTGATGCCTTGTGTTTTCTTATGATGGGCATTTGAGAAAATAACAATGTGTGTAAAATTAGCATTTCAGATTCATTTTCTTAGTGAAATAAGTACATTTTTTAAGCTGAATCTGGGGGTTATCCGTTGAAAAAAACACAATCTCTTCTCACAGACATCTAGAAATTGGTGTGTCACCTTTCTATGTGACTTGATGAAATTCCTAAATCAATCATTAAAAAGGACTGGTTAGTTCGATGGAGTGAACGGAAAGTCAGTGAACCTTGGGGGGTCAGTTGGTTGAAGCTACACCTTTCCAAGAGATGTTGTTTGAAACTCTCAGGGTTGTTGTCTGATGAAAACAGACATTGTGTTATAACCTCACGTTATAACCTCGTCCTCCTGTTCATAGACACAATAAAGAGAAGAAAGATTCGGGGGGGAAGGGAGGAAACCTAGTCAGTTGTACAACTGAATGCATTCAACTGAAATGTGTCTTCTGCATTTAACCCAACCCTCTGAATCAGAGAGGTGCAGGGGGCTGCCTTAATCGACATCCACGTCATCGGCGCCCTGGGAACAGTGGGTTAACTGCCTTGCTCAGGGGCAGAACAACAGATTTTTACCTTGTCAGCTCAGGGATTAGATCCAGCAAGCTTTCGGTTACTGGCCCAACGCTCCTACCCACCAGGCTACCTGCCGCCCCAAAATGTCTTCCTTGGATGATCAGATGTGAGGGTAAGGTGTGCTGATGCTTCATTGTGTGGGATTTCCCACTTCTTTCAGAGTAAGTGGAGCTGGGGGGAAGTTAAATTGGGTTGAGAGTGTGTGGAAAACTCAATAAAACGCTTACCATAAAACGCTTCCCACTGGGCACACACTGGTTGAATCAACGTTGTTTCCACGTCATTTCATTAAATTACGTTGAACCAATGTGGAATAGATGTTGATTGATATCTGTGCCCAGTGGGTTTTGTGGCTTCAGCGGTTTTAACAACAGATCTGTACCAACATTATGTGAATGTTTGTGAGAACGTTTCTGTCAGTGTTTGTGTTTGTGCTATTCCAGGGTGAGCATGACGTGGGCGACGTGGCGTTCGTTGTGATTGAGCGGGTTTCTGTCTCTGCCGGCGACGCTTGTTGGCCATCTGGATGGAAGCGCATCGCCCATTAATCACCTCCCTCGGGAGTGACTTCGTTAAACATTCTGCTCAGGTGAGCTTTACTAATTCACTGCTCTTTCTTTCCCTTTTCAATCCCCCTCTCTCTCTCCTCCTCTCTCTCTCCTCCTCTCTCCCCCACTCTCTCTCCTCCTCTCTCCTCCTCTCTCTCTCCTCCTCTCTCCCCCCTCTCTCTCCTCCTCTCCCCCCTCTATCTCTCCTCCTCTCTCCCCCTCTCTCTTTCCTCCTCTCTCCCCTTCTCTCTCTCCTCCTCTCTCGCCCTCTCTCCTCCTCTCTCCCCCTCTCTCTCTCCTCCCTCCCCCCTCTCTCTCTCTCCTCCTCTCTCTCTCCTCCTCTCTCCTCCTTTCTCACCCTCTCTCTCTCCTCCTCTCTCCCCCTCTCTCTCTCCTCCGCGCCCTCTCTCCCTCCTCTCTCGCCTCCCTCGCCTCCCTCTCCCCCTCTCTCTCTCCTCCTCTCTCCCCCTCTCTCTCTCCTCCTCACTCGCCCTCTCTCTCTCCTCCTCTCTTCCCCTCTCTCTCTCCTCCTCTCTGCTGTAGGTGGAAAGAGAATCTTATTGGTTCATTGTTCAGTATAGGGATTCAAAAGGTAAGCTGAAAATGTTGCAGGCAGCGCACTGTCATGCATCCACTCGCCACGGCATGGCAGTATGTCTATATGAATGACAGCCAACGTGCATAAAGGAAGCCACAGTTGCTGGGTGCATAGTAAATGACTGGCCTCTTTCTATAATGGACTTTCCGTCTGTTGTTTTAATTTTGTACGGTACAAAACACACACACACACACACACACACACACACACACACACACACACACACACACTCTTCTCATCGCTCCTTGGAGGAGGAAGGTAGCTAAGAGTTGTACTTAGACTTCCCTTATGTGTGGGCTTCCAAAAAAGACAGATTAATCACTTTGGATAATCGAGTATTGGAGGAGGGCTCCTTCAGTAATGACTCACACACACACACACACACACACACACACACACACACACACACACACACACACACACACACACACACACACACACACACACACACACACACACACACACACACTCTCTCTCTCTCTCTCTCTCTCTCTCTCTCTCTCTCTCTCTCTCTCTCTCTCTCTCTCTCTCTCTCTCTCTCTCTCTCTCTCTCTCTCTCTCTCTCTCTCTGCCCCCTCGGACCTCTGCTGTGCTCCTCTGAAGTGCCTGACAGGGGAGAGCAGTTAGAGGCCTGAAGGAAGTAAACACTGTATATCATTTAGGATGAATGCACTGTATCATTCCCCGCTCCTCTCCTCCGCTCACACAGTGGCCCACAGGTGGTAGTTCCAGTACCTGCCCCCCCTGCTTATTGCAGTCCAGGTGCCTGGCTGAGGGTGTTTACTGTGAGAATAGGCCTGGCTGTGCTCAGAGCATCCACTCTGTTTCAGAGGACTCATGAGGACTCACAAGGCAGGCCACAATGCTTTAATAGGTTGGAACACAAGGAGGCCAGTAGGCTGGAACACAAGGAGGCCAGTAGGCTGGAACACAAGGAGGCCAGTCGGCTGGAACACAAGGAGGCCAAATGATATAGTCAAGAGAGGTAGATACCTCTGGCCTCACTGTCTCGTTTTATGTGTGTGTTTACATGTATGTTGCCTACAAAAAAACAATGTGCCACATCAGATATACATCTTCCAGTTTTCTCCTACTAGCTTTCCCCTTGTCTGCTGCTGGTAATGTGTGTGTGTTCATTTCCTTACCATCACTATAATGCTATGTATGCCCGGCGCCTTGCATCACTTTAGAGACCCATATAGTTACAGTGGGGAAAAAAAGTATTTAGTCAGCCACCAATTGTGCAAGTTCTCCCACTTAAAAAGATGAGAGAGGCCTGTAATTTTCATCATAGGTACACGTAAACTATGATAGACAAATTGAGAAAAGAAAATCCAGAAAATCACATTGTAGGATTTTTTATGAAATTATTTGCAAATTATGGTGGAAAATAAGTATTTGGTCACCTACAAACAAGCAAGATTTCTGGCTCTCACAGACCTGTAACTTCTTCTTTAAGAGGCTCTTCTGTCCTCCACTCGTTACCTGTATTAATGGCACATGTTTGAACTTGTTATCAGTATAAAAGACACCTGTCCACAACCTCAAACAGTCACACTCCAAACTCCACTATGGCCAAGACCAAAGAGCTGTTAAAGGACACCAGAAACAAAATTGTAGACCTGCACCAGGCTGGGAAGACTGAATCTGCAATAGGTAAGCAGCTTGGTTTGAAGAAATCAACTGTGGGAGCAATTATTAGGAAATGGAAGACATACAAGACCACTGATAATCTCCCTCGATCTGGGGCTCCACGCAAGATCTCACCCCGTGGGGTCAAAATGATCACAAGAACGGTGAGCAAAAATCCCAGAACCACACAGGGGGACCTAGTGAATGACCTGCAGAGAGCTGGGACCAAAGTAACAACGCCTACCATCAGTAACACACTACGCCGCCAGGGACTCAAATCCTGCAGTGCGAGACGTGTCCCCCTGCTTAAGCCAGTACATGTCCAGGCCCGTCTGAAGTTTGCTAGAGTGCATTTGGATGATCCAGAAGAGGATTGGGAGAATGTCATATGGTCAGATGAAACCAAAATATAACTTTTTTGGTAAAAACTCAACTCGTCGTGTTTGGAGGACAAAGAATGCTGAGTTGCATCCAAAGAACACCATACCTACTGTGAAGCATGGGGGTGGAAACATCATGCTTTGGGGCTGTTTTTCTGCAAAGGGACCAGGACGACTGATCCGTTTAAAGGAAAGAATGAATGGGGCCATGTATCGTGAGATTTTGAGTGAAAACCTCCTTCCATCAGCAAGGGCATTGAAGATGAAACGTGGCTGGGTCTTTCAGCATGACAATAATCCCAAACACACCGCCCGGGCAACGAAGGAGTGGCTTCGTAAGAAGCATTTCAAGGTCCTGGAGTGGCCTAGCCAGTCTCCAGATCTCAACCCCATAGAAAATCTTTGGAGGGGAGTTGAAAGTCTGTGTTGCCCAGCGACAGCCCCAAAACATCACTGCTCTAGAGGAGATCTGCATGGAGGAATGGGCCAAAATACCAGCAACAGTGTGTGAAAACCTTGTGAAGACTTAAAGAAAACGTTTGACCTGTGTCATTGCCAACAAAGGGTATATAACAAAGTATTGAGAAACTTTTGTTATTGACCAAATACTTGTTTTCCACCATAATTTGCAAATAAATTCATTAAAAATCCTACAATGAGATATTCTGGATTTTTTTTTCTCATTTTGTGTGTCATAATTGACATGTACCTGTGATGAAAATTACAGGCCTCTCTCATCTTTTTAAGTGGGAGAACTTGCACAATTGGTGGCTGACTAAATACTTTTTTTCCCCACTGTAACTCCCCGCTTGCATGATAAATTGACCCCCACAGGTGTGATGTTCCCTCGTTTCCCCCTAAATAGCTCAATAATGTGGGCGTACAAGAGTGGATGGGTAAATGTATTGCTCAGGGGGGTGTACCCAACCTGCCTCAGTGGTCCCCAGGTGATTACAATACTGCAAGCCCACCAGGCCCACCCATTTAGATCGATACACATAGAGGAGATGAAGAGAGGTTATTCTCTTTGATTTATACTTTTATCCTAGATTATAACTTTGGTGTTAGAACAGTTCAAACACAGCAATCTGTGGGAAGGTTGTAGAGTTGGGTAATGTACATGGTATTGTACATGTAGTTCCATTCGACTTGCACTAACACATCACAATACATGGTCCTGGATCATGGACCAACCACACAGGCAAGTAGCGAATTTGTTTGTGCCAGGGTTTATGCAATCTCGGAACCCATAACCAAATCTAGTTAGCTAACTCAATTTACTTCTGGGGGTGGGAAACATTAAGCAGGGATCAGGGTACCAAACACTATAGGATTTGAACCAGAAAACTTCCTAAATGATTATAAGTGCTTCTCTCTGGTCTAATCAGCATCTCCTAGGGGTACTTGGATTGGTTTACCCCATTGAGCATCTTCTTCCTCAAAACCCCATTGTCTAAATGTCCTCCACATTGAGTCCCCATCAGACTTCAGCCAGCCTCACAGGGAGACAGCCACTCAACAGTCTCCACTAGGTCCTGGAACACTGTGTGGTACCTCATCAAGGGCCCATCTGCCATTCACACTGCACCACTTTGTCAACAGAGGACCAGGGATAATTGATAGCAGTTAGTCCATTTGCCACAAAGCACTGGGCGACCTCCTTTTCAGACACCCTCGCTGGCTGAGTGATGGAGATAACTGGACCACAACCTGTGTTCTGTTGTTTGTTGCTTAGGGCCTCATCCATCCAGGCTACAGATAGAGACAAAATGGCAGACAATCATAGGCAGTTAGCATGGGCAGTTAGCAAGATACAAACAGAGGCAGATAACATGGCAGCCATTATTGTCTTTCATAATTAGTGTTTTATAATTACCCGTTAGCTAATGGACTGATGGCGGCCCTGTTCAGTCTCCGTGGTTGCAGAGGCTGGACCGACACCTCCCGTGGTTTTGGACTAAATGGCAAGTTAGTCAGGTCACTTAAATGTGCCCAGCAAATGTCCCTGGCGGCACCCAGAGAGATTCAGACTGCCATTTGGCCACGCTCCTAGAACTTTTCTGTGACACTGCCCCCAGGGCTGGATAGGATGGACAGCTGTTGCCAATGACAAATCGTAGAGGGGTGTTTTTTATTATTTTATTTTTGACATCGGGGAGCCACTCTTCGGCATCTGGATGAAATCCCAGTCTCCACGCGTCGGTTTTGGCTGACTCCAGTTGACTGCCTCTGCCACGGTCCAACTGCTCTACATACGGTGGAGAGAAACACTCATTTCTTCTTAATCATTATTACTACTATAGCTCCTCCCACCAGCCTCCTCTGAGTACTCCCCTCCTGTCAGGAACTCTACTTTCCCTCCCAACACTCTTCACCTGGAAAGGCTAAATAACCTGTGTGCTCTCAGATTGCAATTAGAGTTCATATGGGAAGGCTCTTTGGTTTCGCAGGCTTGTGACATTGACCGAATAATTGAAGGTCACGCCCTGATGAAGGTTGTATGAAACCATACAATTTTGGCCATAGAAGGAGCTATGACTGTATTTGCTTATACCTGTCTAATCATTTCAGATCTAGTGCCTAGGAGGTAAGGACTGGGGTTCGATTTGGGACTGAGTGACAGTGATTGACCTACTAAGATGATTGACAGCAGCCATTTTGAGCCGGTTTCTGCCTGGAGACATACAGGATGTATGGCTGAGATCTGAGGCACGGCGGGAGTGATCTGTGGGGAGAAGATGAAAGAGGATGAAGGGGAAAGGTGTTACGGCTGCAGGGAGGAGACCCAGGGTCAAACAGCATGGAGGGGAGCTGGAAGAGGGGGTTTAATAGCACAGGTCTCTACTGTCGGACAGCGTCAACGAAATGCACCAACATAGCATTGAATTGGACAAATCATTCCATCCCAGCATCGCCTATACCATGTGGAATCCCCCTGCACACAAGTAACAAACTTGGCTTGATTCTGCAATCTTTACCTGGACTTCAGATGATGGAGGTTACAGTGTCTCTCACGTAGACTTAGATAGACATGGCATCATTGTATCTGTCCCATTATGGCGTCTGTGAGAGCACGGGCACTGCCATTAAGGCCATCTCCATTTTGAAGTAGTCCATGTTCTTCTTCTACTACTTCTATGAGTTGGCAAACAAACTGAAAGGGTGCATACTGCCACCTGGAGTGTGTTGTTTAAACAGGTATAAAGCCAAGGTTGGCGATTTACTGCCATTTTCTTTTCTTTTTTCTTTTTCTATATTTACTGCCATCTGCAGTTATGGAATGTTTGCTCACAAGTATAATTAATTGGCTGATCCCTCCAGGTGA
Source organism: Coregonus clupeaformis (assembly GCF_020615455.1). Lineage (NCBI taxonomy): Eukaryota > Metazoa > Chordata > Actinopteri > Salmoniformes > Salmonidae > Coregonus > Coregonus clupeaformis. Next base: position 87,198 of record NW_025534767.1, read on the forward strand.
CCTGGATGGAATTATGGGATCCTTCCTAAACCCATAGGAAGCCCCACCCAGTTGACTACTTCAAAAAGGTGAAAGTCCGATCAATGGTGCTGGCCATGCTAAAACAGGATTTGGAGCACTAGAGTCCTCTATCTATCTCTATGGTCTCTCATGCTAAAAAGCAAAGGAGAACCATTTCAGTAATTCTCCATTAGGCCTGAATATGTGGCTGTGTCACATGGTGCTGGAGTCCCTAAAATGTGTATGTGTGTGTGGTGTGTGCGTGCACATGCGTACCCAGGCTTGTGAGTATGCATTCACATGTAACAATCAGTTTGAACACACAAACATTGAGTCATGAAGGGCTCTCACACTTGCATGCTCTCCTGTGTAATTGTATTTTATGGGGAGAAAGAGCTTGAGTGAAAAATGTTTCATTGGGGCACTATTCCACAGAGCCTTTAGCTTTCACAGAAGCCAGAGCTGTTGGGCCATAGATGCCAGAAGGTGGTCTCACAATGCCCCAGCGGCAGCACTACTTTTCACTAGCACTAATGGGGTACTCTACAGGGCCCTTCACTCTCCTCAATAGCATTGGTGACCGCTGAAAGCTATGGTCAATGAAACATCTGTGCGAGTAATACTACTTTTTGTTCACTGTCCTTCTAAATTAGATTTGTGCTGAAGTTCGGAGAGAAATCAACTGGCTGTATTGAATGCAGCACTTTAGGGGCACTGTGTGGTGAGCAGGTTTGGATTTTATGGCAATGTTCCAATTCTCTGAAACAGCTTCTTACCTGAAAGGCCTGGGACTGGGTTCCAATACTCTGGTTTTTCCCTTTCCCAACACATATCCTTATTAGGCTGCCTTACAACACTTTTGCTTAGGTGGGAATATATTGAAGTTTATAGAGACCCCAGCTGATGTATAGAACAATCTTAACATTATCTACTTGGCTTAGATACAAGCATCATGAAACCTCTTACACAATAAATTCATTTGACTTGGTGAAGATCAGTTCTTTGGACCTAACTTGCTTTCCACTTCCATGTGGTTTCTTCCCTCACAGACTCAATGACATGGTGTGGTCCTCTGTAGCTCAGCTGGTAGAGCACGGCGCTTGTAACGCCAAGGTAGTGGGTTCGATCCCGGGACCCCCATACACAAAAAATGTATGCACGCACGACTGTAAGTCGCTTTGGATAAAAGCGTCTGCTAAATGGCATATTATTATTATTATGGTGAAATGATTAATTTTGTGTATGGTTTCCTAGAAAAAAGGGAGGCTCAACTTACCCCTTTGGTTCAACTTACCCAATCTCCCTTACAAACTGTCATTTTGAAGAGCTTTGGGGAGCTGTCAAAACATTGGAAAAGTGAACAGAAACATCTAGACACAGAAGGGTAATGATAAAGGAAAACCTTCAAACACTGTGTAATCAAACGTAAGCAATGCTCTTTGTGATGTCAGTCTGGGCTCGTCTCTGGGGCAGCAGAACGGAGATTGGCTGGTGGGTTGAGACCCACACAGCACAGGAAGAAGAAGTGTCAGGGAATACATTACCTGCATGTTTGGCATGACACCCTCTGCAACTTGGCAGATTGATGTTTCCTGAAGACAGAGACAGGCATGAGGGTTCCACTGATGAGGGGATGTGTGTGATGTATCTGAGGGTGTTACTTTCTGGGGAGTTTTGTTTTATTGCATTTGGAGATTTGAGGTGAAACTGTCACTGCTACAAATTTCAAATACATTTTCTACTTTGTTACTGCAGCTTGTAAGGAAGGGTATGTTGTCTTCTACAGCATTTTCCACCCAATTTGGTGAGAGTCAGAGGGCATAATACATCCATTCTTCATTGGCTGAGTGGCGAGAGGGTGAGCTTTTGATTGGCCTGGGGGTGAGAGGAGATGGAGAAAACTGATCTTTGATTGGTTGAGAGGAGAGGGCCGACAAGGTCAGTTCTCCCTGCCACAAAGGCAGCCAACCCCTTGATCAATATGGTCATTTTCGCTGTTCACTGAACTCTATATCCCTTTCTCTCTCCCGCACACACACACACACACACACACACTAAATGAATTGACAGTAAATGGACCATAGGGTGAGATCCAATGATAATCTGTTGGGTGAACTGTGAAGAGGGGACATAGTTTATTCCCATTCCTATTACTGGGAGTTAGTAACTTCTGTCGTCTCTACCTACACCTGATCTTTATGTTCTTGCTGTATGTGGTTGGAGTAGAGCAGGCAACCCTGTTCCTGGATGATTTTGTCCCAACTAGGCACCACACCTGGTGTTCCAGGTCGGTTAAAGGTAGACTCAGAGAAATGCCGTTGCCGCGAGCAGCACCGCAGATATTGAGATGAGCGGGATGCAAGACTTCGCTCTCACACGGTCACACACTGTATCTGCACATGTGCACTGGTTCGCTTCACGCGGTTCACAGCGTGGTAGCCACGGGACCAAAACAGCAGTTGAGCCTCACGCTTCAACGCTCTTCGTTATTGCTGTTTACTTTCTGCATCTACGTTATGAGTCTACTTTTAAAACCATGAAGTGACTGCGGCACTCTAGGACCAGGGTTGCCTACCCCTGGAGTAGAGGATATTAGTATTTATTTTCAATTCATTATTCTCAAATATGAGTTCATAGTTTCAGACACAATATCAATGATTTATCTACTCACTAAGATTGTGTTGTTTTTCACTTTCATTAGAGATGAGAAATGCTGGCTTAGCAGTATGCAATTTGCAGGCACTCACATGGGTGCCAACATTGCGCCAATTGAAATTATAAAACTCAAACCTAGTTCGCCAAATTCAGTGTATTTATGGCTTTGACACCACAGTGTCATATAGCTTCTTCACTAGCATGTCTTCAGCAGGAGCAGACCCTTTAGCGGTACAGCGAAAAGGAGCTGTAAGCCAGCAAATGGCAGCACAAGCTGTTTATGAACACTGTTCCCGGTGGATGATCGACAAATAAATCTATCCAGTCAATTAGACCCGCAGTGGGACACGAACCATTACAGTTGCGTATGAGTACGTATGCTTAATAGCATCATTTACAGGAAAGGGTCTGTGTGTGTGTGTGTAACAGCAAGCATTACTGTAATATCTTACAGCATCATTAGTTGTGCAAAAGCACCTGCATGTATCAGTGAAACAGTCCAGTTGCTCACTTCTCAGCCATAGCAACAGGCAGAGATAGGCAACAGATACATAAATGGATCTTTATATATAAGTAATTCAAAAGTAATTAAATACGTATTTAAAATACAAGTAATAGAAATACTACCTTTCTCTCCCAGCAGGATGCTCCCTGAAAATAGTTGAACTGATAAATACATGGAAATGTACTGAATAGTCACCTACCAGGAAACATGGAGTCAGACGTCATAAGAGCGTTCAACAACGAGCTAGAAAATTGTGATAAAACCATTTAGATTTACCGCCCCCTAGAGTAAGTAAGTGGCAAAGTAAATGGCAAACAAAACTGTACACGCTTATGTTCCTCTTAGTGTACATCTTGAGGTGGATTTCTAGATAAACTCTGCATTGCGGTGGCTCAGTGGGTTGACTGATAGTATGGCAGGATAGGGATAGCAGGAGGAGAGAGAGAGAGAGAGAGAGAGAGAGAGAGAGAGAGAGAGAGAGAGAGAGAGAGAGAGAGAGAGAGAGAGAGAGAGAGAGAGAGAGAGAGAGAGAGAGAGAGAGAGAGAGAGAGAGAGAGAGAGAGAGAGAGAGAGAGAGAGAGAGAGAGAGAGAGAGAGAGAGAGAGAGAGAGAGAGAGAGAGAGAGAGAGAGAGAGAGAGAGAGAGAGAGAGAGAGAGAGAGAGAGAGAGAGAGAGAGAGAGAGAGAGAGAGAGAGAGAGAGAGAGAGAGAGAGAGAGAGAGAGAGAGAGAGAGAGAGAGAGAGAGAGAGAGAGAGAGATTTCTGACTGAGTTGAAAGACAGAATTCTGCCAGTTTCTCCATGTGACCCCCATCAAGGCTGGCGGAGAAGTGAACTGCTGCCTAAACAGCACTGAACACTACCTGCAGCCTGGCTGGGATCTCTTGCTCTCTCACCAGAAACACTCTGACTCTCGCCATGGTTGTTATATTGACTTAGTGTGGGGGGGTTGTAGAGAGGTTATTGCACACAAACACACACAGGGTGGAAACAGCTGTTAATTGGTTGCATGATGGTTATTTGTCTTTCTAATGTCCTCGAGGAAACAACTCAGAATGAGTCTGGATGGTCATTAATGTGACTTTACCTGTGAAGTAAATAAATATAGAAAATGGAGAGAGAGAGAGAGAGAGAGAGAGAGAGACAGAGAACGAGACAGACAGAGGGGGTGGGAGAGACAGAGAGGGAGAGAGGGTGAGACAGAGAGAGAGACAGACAGAGGGTGAGGGAGAGACAGAGAGGGTGAGACAGAGAGAGACAGAGAAAGAGACAGACAGAGGGTGAGGGAGAGACAGAGAGGGTGAGACAGAGAGAGACAGAGAAAGAGACAGACAGAGGGGGAGGGAGAGACAGAGAGGGTGAGACAGAGAGCGAGAGTGTGTCTGCGTACATGTCTTGGTTGTCTGTATGTGAGATTGTCATATATTTGTAGATGTGACAGCGAGTGGAAAATGACCCTGCTTCATTGCCATGCTGGCCCAAACAGCACTGTAATATATGACCGGCATCATAACAGTGAGCAAAGACAGCGGTTGGGAGAGAAAGGGAGCAGAAATATCTTCTCATCATGCCAGGGGCAGTGGCATAAAAGCGCTGGTGTAGCTTTATTTTTCTCCCCGCTGTCATTTTATGTAACGAGCTCATTAAACCAGGTGGCGTCTCATTTGTCAACTCCTCGCAAATGTGTGTTCGTCAACAAAATGGGACTTGCGCCAGTGTTTGGTGTCATTGAAGGTCCTTTAAGATAACAAAAGAGCACACGCTGGCTTTGTGTCGCAAATCTGTATTGATAATAGAGTTGTGAGCCTTGGAGACAGGCTGCTAGCTTTCATCGACTTTGTAAAGCCCTCAATCGAGATCATTTCCCTCCCTACGTTTATTGACCTGCCTTTCCAAACAGATTTTACACTAACAAATTGCTTTCATTTGTGTCACAAAATAATTGTATTTGATCCGATACATCCGATTCTCCCCTTCTTGTGTAAGCTTATGCCTAATCAATTTACTTCTAGCCTCTTTCAACTGCTAATCTCTTTCACCCCCTGACAACACATTCTGACTTATTGAATAGACAATGCATTATCATAGTGTTGGAAATGAATGTCTGGCAAACCGTCCTTACATTGGCCGATTGCAGCAGGCATAGCACAGTCCACACACTTATTCAGAAGTTTAACTACTATTTATTCAGTACTTTACTAAGAATCTTACACTTTCTTTTTACAGATCTGTAACATCTTGAAACCTGCAAGATCAGTAAGGGGGCTTTCTGTTGTACACTTGTTTTTGGTTTTATTGGTGAAAACGTATTATTATCAGGGTCTCAGTTGTAACATCATGATGATTTGTTTTATTTATTAGCCGACGCCAATGGCAACAGCCGACACATAACAAAAAAGACATTACAGATAGAAGACTTAGCAATTTACATATATTTAAAATCATTAACATGTAGTGTGTGTGTGTGTGTATCTATCATGTATACATACATGTCAGTACATACACAGAACAAGTAGGTCACATGGGGGAGAGGCGTTATTGTGTCATGAGGTGTTGGTTTATTTGTTTTTTGAAACAAGGTTTGCTAATCACTTGCGCTATATAAGATGGAAGGGAGTTCCATGCACTCATGGCTCTGTATAATACTGTACGTTTCCTTGAATTTGTTCTGGATCTGGGGACTATGAAAAGACCCCTGGTAGCATGTCTGGTGGGGTACGTGTGTGTGTCAGTGCTGTGTGTAAGTTGACTATGCAAACAATTTGAAATTTCCAACACATTAATGTTTCTAATAAAAACAAGACAGACGCTGTCAGTCTTTCCTCAACTCGTAGCCAAGAGAGACTGGCATGCATATTATTAATATCAGCCCTCTGATAAAAATGAAGAGAAAGACGTGCAGCTCTGTTCTAGGCCAGCTGCAGCTTAACTAGGTCTTTCTTTGCAGCACTTGACCATATGACTGGACAATAATCAAGACAAGATAAAACTAGAGCCTGCAGGTCTTGCTTTGTGGAGTGTTGTGTCAAAAAAGCAGAGCATCTCTTTATTACAGACAGACCTCTCCCCATCTTTACAACCATTGACTCTACACTATATAGACAAAAGTATGCGGACAACCCTTCAAATTAGTGGATCCGCCATTTCAGCCACACCCGTTGCTGACAGGTGTATAAAATTGAACACACAGCCATGCAATCTCCATAGACAAACATTTGCAGTAGAATGTCCTTACTGAAGAGCTCAGTGACTTTCAATGTAGCACCAACATAGGATGCCACCTTTCCAACAATTCAGTTCATCAAATTTCTGCCCTGCTAGAGCTGCCTCCGTCAACTGTAAGTGCTGTTATTGTGAAGTGGAAACTTCTAGGAGCAACAACGTCTCAGCCGCGAAGTGGTAGGCCACACAAGTGGTTGCAACACTCAATACCGAGTTCCAAACTGCCTCTGGAAGCCATGTCAGCACAAGAACTGTTCGTCAGGAGCTTCATGAAATGGGTTTCCATGGCCTGAGCAGCCGCACACAAGCCTAAGATCACTATGCGCAATGCCTAGCATTAGCTGGATTGGTGTAAAGCTCGCCGCCATTGGACTCTGGAGCAGTGGAAACACGCTCTCTGGAGTGATGAATCACGCTTCACCATCTGGCAGTCCGACGGATGCCAGGAGAATGCTATCTGCCCCAATTCATAGTGCCAACCGTAAAGTTTGATGGAGGAGGAATAATGGTCTGGGGCAGTTTTTTATGGTTCGGGCTAGCCCCGTTGTTCCAGTGAAGGGAAATCTTAACGCTACAGCATACAATGACATTCTAGACGATTCTGTGCCTACAACTTTGTGGCAACACTTTGGGGAAGGCCCTTTCCTGTTCCCGCATGACAATGCCCCCGTGCACAAAGCGAGGTCCATACAGAAATAGTTTGTCGAGATCGGTGTGGAAGAACTTGACTGGCCTGCACAGAGCCCTGACCTCAACCACATCGAACACCTTTTGGATGAATCGCAGACTGCGAGCCAGGTCTAATCGCCCAACATCAGTGCCCGACCTCACTAATGTTCTTGTGGCTGAATGGAAGCAAGTCCCCTCAGCAATGTTCCAACATCTAGTGGAAAGCCTTCCCAGAAGAGTTGAGGCTGTTGTAGCAGCAAAGGGGGACCGACTCCATATTAATGACCATCATTTTGGAATGAGATGTTCGACGACCAGGTGTCCACATACTTTTGTTCATCTAGTGTATATATTTTGACCATGACAGTTTACAATCTAAGGTAACACCAAGTAATTTAGTCTTCTTAACTTGTTCAACAGCCACACCATTCATTGCCAGATTCAGCTGAGGTCTAGAACTTAGGGAATGATTTGTACCAATTACAATGCTCTTAGTTTTAGGACCAGTTTATTACTGGCCACCCATTCCAAAATTGACTGCAACTCTTTGTTAAGGGTTTCAGTGACTTCATTAGCTGTGGTTGCTGATGCGTATATGGTTGAATCATCAGCATACATGGACACACATGCTTTGTTTAATGCCAGTGGCAGGTCATTGGTAAACATTGAAAAGAGTAGAGGGCCTAGAGAGCTGCCTTGCGATACACCACACTTTACATGTTTGACATTAGAGAAGCTTCCATTAAAGAAAACACACTGTGTTCTATTAGATAGATAGCTCTGAATCCACAATATGGCAGAGGTTGAAAAGCCATTACACATACGTTTTCTCAACAACAGTTAATGGTCAATAATATCAAAGGCTGCACTGAAATTTAACAGTACAGCTCCCACAATCTTCTTATATCAATTTCTTTCAACCAATCATCAGTCATTTGTGTCAGTCTAGTACATGTTGAGTGCCCTTCTCTAAAAACATACTGAAAGTCTGTTTTTAATTTGTTTACAGAGATATAGCATTGTATTTGGTAAAACACAATTTTTTCCAACAGTTTGCTAAGCGCTGGCAGCAAGCTGATAGGTATGCTGTTAGAACCAGTAAAGGCTGCTTTACCACTCTTGGGTAGCGGAATGACTTTGGCTTCCCTCCAGGCCTGAGGACATAGACTTTCCTCTAGGCTCAGATTAAAGACACTGTATGACAGATAAGAGTGGCTATAGAGTCAGCTACAATCCTCAGTAGCTTTCCATCTAAGTTGTCAATGCCAGGAGGTTTGTCATTATTGATAGATAACAATTATTTTTCCACCTCTCCCACACTAACTTTTCAAAATTCAAACTTACAATGCTTTTCTTTCATTATTCGTTTGTTATGCATGAGTACGATGGCTCACTGTTCGTTGTTGGCATTTCCTGCCTAAGTTTGTCCACTTTGCCAATGAAGTAATCATTAAAATAATTGGCAACATCAAATGGTTTTGTGATGAATAAGCCATCTGATTCGATGAAAGTTGGAGTTGAATTTGTCTTTCTGCCCATAATTTCATTTAAAGTACTCCAAAGCTTTATACAGCATCATTGATCTTGGCTTCATAATACAGTTTCTTCTTCTTTTGATGAGTTTAATCACATAATTTCTCAATTTGCAGTAAGTCAGCCAGTCAGATGTGCAGCCAGACTTATTAGCCACTCCTTTTGCCCCGTCTCTTTCAACCATACAGTTTTTCAATTCCTCATCAATCCATGGAGCCTTAACAGTTCTAACTGTCAGTTTCTTAACAGGTGCATGTTTATCAATAATTGGAAGAAGCAATTTCATAAATCCCTCAAGTGCAGCGCCCTCCAGCTTTAAGAATGCAGCATTGAAGTGATGCTCTAGAGCGTTTGTATAATTTCAGCCAGTGCTTTTGAAAGTAGTGCTCACTAGCCAAAATGGGACCCCGAAAAGTGTGCACAATTGTGTACTACAACTTCCATTTTGTATGATATGTTATGTCCTTTTTTTGGTTTGTCAACAAAATGGGGCACACGCCAGCATTTGGAGTCATTGAAGGTCCTTTAAGATAACAAAAATGCACGCACAAGCTTTGTGTCGAAATCTGTATTGATAATAGAGTTGTGAGCCTTGGAGACAGGCTGCTAGCTTTTATCGACTTGGTAAAGCCCTGAATCGAGGTCATTCCCGCTCCTAAGTTTATAGACTTGCTTTTTACACTAACAAATTTCTTTCACTTGTGGCCCAAAATACTTGTATATTTGTGGTGATTTAAACCGATACATCCTTTCCAATAGTAAGGTCTTACTGATTCCCCCATTTTTGTGTAAGCTTCAGCGAGTAACCTAGCAGTTAAAGAGGTGAGCCAGCAACCGGAGGTTTGCCAGTTCGAATCCCAGGTCAGATGGAAAAATTTTGCTAGTAACTGGAGGGTTTCTGGTATCAAATCATAGATGCCATTGCCTGCCGGTGCCCTTGAGCAAGGCACTTAATCCCTCACGACTGCAGCGCCCAGTGTGGCAGCCTCCTGTACCTCTCCAAAACCTGTGTATGTACACTGAGTATACCAAACATTAAGAACACCATCCTAATATTGAGTTGCACCCCCTCTTTGCCCTCAGAACAGCCTCAATTCGTTGGGGCATGGACTCTACAAGGTGTCCAAAGCGTTCCACAGGGATGCTGGCCAATGTTGACTCCAATGCTTCCCACAGTTGTGTCAAGTTGGCTGGATGTCCTTTGGGTGGTGGACTATCCTTGATACACATGGGAAACTGTTGAACGTGAAAAACCCAGCGGCGTTGCAGTTCTTGGCACAAACTGGTGCGCCTGGCACCTACTACCATACCCCGTTCAAAGGCACTTTGGTGTTGTCCATTCACCCTCTGAATGGCAAACATACACAATCCATGTCTCAATTGTCTCAAGGCTTAAAGATCCTTCTTTAACCTGTCTCCTCCCCTTCATCTAGACTGATTTGAAGTGGATTTAACAAGTGACATCAATAAGGGACCATAGCTTTCACCTGGATTCACCTGGTCAGTCTATGTCATGGAAAGAGCTTAATGTTTTGTATACTCAGTGTTTGTGTGTATTTCGGAGGGCTTGGGTTGAAAGCGGAAGTCAAATTTCGGTTGGACCTTGTGTGCAATTGGCCAATAAAGTGATCTTAATCTTAATTGCACTTGGTACTGATTCTAAATGAGTGAGAATCAGGCTCCCGAGTGGCACAGCGGTCCCAAGGCACTGCATCTCAGTGCTTGAGGTGTCACTACAGACTCCCTGGTTTGATTCCAGGTTGTATCACAACCGGCCGTGATTGGGAGTCCCATAGGGTGGCGCACAATTGGCCCAGAGTCGTCCCGGGGTTTGGCCCGGTGTAGGCCGTCTTTGTAAAATAAGAATTTGTTCTTAACTGACTTGCCTAGTTAAATAAAGGTTAAAAAATAAAAGTAAATCCCAAATGGATTTGGCACATAGCCAACATTTATCAGATATGGCCCAAATATAGCTTGTGTTTTTCAGAACACTGCTGGTGATTCTGCACATGGAGCACTTCTTTAGCTGAGGCTCAATTCAATTTCCAATCCCTGAGAACATCTGACCGCAGAACCCTGCCACCAGCAGGGCCTGGGGTCCTGAATTCTCTCAAATGGAATTACCCTACATTGACTGACTCCACAGTCTTGCTTTTTCCAGAGGCAGCTCGGGTGAAAAAAAGCAGCTCATTCTATTACCTAAAGGTCCATGTCACAACCTTTCGACTGCCCTGGTCCCTCCACTTTATTAGGTTAGGGACCATTATTTTAATGCAGTTGTCCATTTTCTCTCAGGTGTATTAAAGTTCCCTAACCTTCGTTTCCTTCTGACCTTCTCAATAAGCTGGAAGTGAATCAAGTCCAGTCGCAATGACACGGGTAAGACAAATCTCTTCCGACCCAACAGCATTTCATACAGATGGACATTGTGAATGATCACCTGCATTTCCAATGTATTTAACTGAAATGGATAATCATAGGTTTGATAATGTGGGATTTATGCCCAATCAAGTTACTTCTAGTCTCTTTCAACCACTGCCTAAATGAGAGCCTATAAGTATTGTATGCAAAACTACCTCACCCCCTGACAACAAATTCAGACTTGAATAGACAATGCATTATTGCGTCATAGTGTTCGAAATGAATGTCTGGCAAACCATCCTTACATTGGCTGATTGCACCAGGCATAGCTGTATTATACAGGGTGCATTTAAAAAGAGACCTAGGTCTCAATATGTCTTCCCTGTTAAACTAAAGGTTAAAAAAAAATGTGCACAGTCAATAAGAAATCCACACATTTATTCTGAAGTTGAAGTACTATTTATACAATCATGTACTCAGAATATAACAATTTCAACCAAAACAGAGAAATCTCCACATCATTCTTCATACCGATCTGTAACATCTTGAAACCTGCAAGATCACTAAGGGAGCTATCTTTCTGTTGTACGCTTGTTTGAGGTTTTATTGGTGTAAATGAACTGATATCAGGGTCTCAGTTGTAATCTCATGATGAGAGAATGCTGTGTGTGTGGTGTTGAGGGGGAATGGGGGTGTTTGTGCTGGAGAATGCAAGTTCATTACACTTGTATTGAGAAAGCTTACTAGACAGAGTTGATCTGTGTCTGTGCCATGCAGTGTCGGGCTTCATTAAGCCTCCTCTGCCATGCTGTGGCTGCGTTCACACTGCACTTCCCACAGCGCTGTATTGGCACCTCACACATCACAGTTCGTACGGGTGACGGCTAGGGCCCCACAGCTCCCTAGTGGAGTAATGGCCTCTCAAACACACATACACATACTGCTCTCCCCTCCATAAGGGAAACCACACTCTGCTACAGTCAGCAACTCTCAGCGCTCCTGTACTGTAGAATGGGTAGGCATAAATGAAGGAGGCACCTCCAGCTTTAAGAATGCAGCATTAAGAGTGCCCCTGCTGATATGTTGAGCTTCTAATGGGGCCTGGAGGTGAACCAAACTGCCCACATAGGAGTTCAGGTGTTGAAGGGGTGCCTAGTGCTGGTGGAGGGGGGAGGGTGTCACAGTGGCTGATGAATCGGCATAATTCTGTTCTGTCGAGCTAAAGCCAAAGGATCTTGGATAGATGGAGGATCATCTGTCTTAATGGCTGCCTGGTGGACAATTCAGATAGGAATTGTGAATGCAGGCAAGATTCCTCTCAAAACGAGGATGCCTAAGTAGATGTTGTAACTTGAAAAGGAGAGGAGAAGGGATTGGTCAATGTGCCCCCCTGGGTAAAATACTCTTGTACTTCAGCCCCGTTTGTTTGTCTCTTTCCAGGTCCTCATCTAGGAGGCCAGACGGCATGTATCATATTAAAGAGCTCTTCTCTCTTCCCCCAAGTAGGGGACGTATGAGTGCATCTCAATCTGCAGCAATAACCTATTTATGAACATCCAGCAAATATACAGTGAGTGGAAAAGGAGTACCACTCAAACATTACACACAGCTAACTCAGGCCAAATCATTTCACATCCCCTTGACTAATGCATAAGGACATGTATCCTTAAAAAAATATATATTGAAAATATCACTCAACCTTACTCAAACAGCATATACCATACTACTCCTTTTTAATTCAGGAAATGAATGATATGAATTGAGAAACTAGCATGTTAAGAATGATCCTTGCACAATTGTTCTACTGTACCTCTCCTCATTGAACATCTATTTCAAGAGGCTGACAATGTACTCTACACGTTGTAACCCCATCCTCAAGGGGCTCATGAAAATCTCTAACTACAGTTAGACAAACTGAATGTTTAAGGAGCATCCTTTTTTATTTTTTATTTTTTTTATTTATTTCACCTTTATTTAACCAGGTAAGCCGGTTGAGAACAAGTTCTCATTTACAACTGCGACCTGGCCAAGATAAAGCAAAGCAGTGCAATAAAAACAACACAGAGTTACATATGGGGTAAAAAAACATAAAGTCAAAAATACAACAGAAAATATATATACAGTGTGTGCAAATGTAGCAAGTTATGGAGGTAAGGCAATAAATAGGCTATAGTGCAAAATAATTACAATAGTATTAACACTGGAATGCTAGATGTGCAAGAGATTATGTGCAAATAGAGATACTGGGGTGCAAAAGAGCAAAATAAATAACAATATAGGGATGAGGTAGTTGGGTGGGCTAATTTCAGATGGGCTGTGTACAGGTGCAGTGATCGGTAAGGTGCTCTGACAACTGATGCTTAAAGTTATTGAGGGAGATAAGAGTCTCCAGCTTCAGAGATTTTTGCAATTCGTTCCAGTCATTGGCAGCAGAGAACTGGAAGGAATGGCGCCAAAGGAGGTGTTGGCTTTGGGAATGACCAGTGAGATATACCTGCTGGAGCGCAGACTACGGGTGGGTGCTGCTATGGTGACCAATGAGCTAAGATAAGGCGGGGATTTGCCTAGCAGTGATTTATAGATGGCCTGGAGCCAGTGGGTTTGACGACGAACATGTAGTGAGGACCAGCCAACAAGAGCGTACAGGTCACAGTGGTGGGTAGTGTATGGGGCTTTGGAGACAAAACGGATGGCACTGTGATAGACTACATCCAATTTGCTGGGTAGAGTGTTGGAGGCTATTTTGTAAATGACATCGCCGAAGTCAAGGATCGTAGGATAGTCAGTTTTACGAGGGCATGTTTGCCAGCATGAGTGGAGGCTTTGTTGCGAAATAGGGAAGCCGATTCTAGATTTAACTTTGGATTGGAGATTCTTTATGTGAGTCTGGAAGTTGAGTTTACAGTCTAACCAGACACCTAGGTATTTGTAGTTGTCCACATACTCTAGGTCAGACCCGTCGAGAGTGGTGATTCTAGTCGGGTGGGCGGGTGCCAGCAGCGTTCGATTGAAAAGCATGCATTTAGTTTTACTAGTGTTTAAGAGCAGTTGGAGGCTACTGAAGGATTGTTGTATGGCATTGAAGCTCGTTTGGAGGTTTGTTAACACAGTGTCCAATGAAGGGCCAGATGTATACAAAATGGTGTCCGTCTGCGTAGAGGTGGATCTGAGAGTCACCAGCAGCAAGAGCGACATCATTGATATACACGGAGAAAAGTGTCGGCCCAAGAATAGAACCCTGTGGCACCCCATAGAGACTGCCATAGGTCCAGACAACAGGCCCTCCGATTTGACACACTGAACTCTATCTGAGAACTAGTTGGTGAACCAGGCGAGGCAGTCATTTGAGAAACCAAGGCTATTTAGTCTGCCAATAAGAATGCGGTGGTTGACAGAGTCGAAAGCCTTGGCCAGGTCGATGAAGACGGCTGCACAGTACTGTCTATTATCAATCGCGGTTATAATATCGTTTAGGACCTTGAGCTTGGCTGAAGTGCACCCATGACCAGCTCGGAAACCGGATTGCATAGCGGAGAAGGTACGGTGGTATTCGAAATGGTCGGTGATCTGTTTGTTAACTTGGCTTTCAAATACTTTCGAAAGGCAGGGCAGGATGGATATAGGTCTGTAGCAGTTTGGATCTAGAGTGTCACCTCCTTTGAAGAGGGGGATGACCGCAGCAGCTTTCAATCTCTGGGGATCTCAGACGTTATGAAAGAGAGGTTGAACAGACTAGTAATAGGGGTTGTGACAACTTCGGCGGCTAGTTTTAGAAAGAAAAGGTCCAGATTGTCTAGCACAGCTGATTTGTAGGGGTCCAGATTTCGCAGCGCTTTCAAAACATCAGCTGTCTGCATTTGTGTGAAGGAGAAGCGGGGGGGGGCATGGGCAAGTTGCAGCAGAGGGTGCAGAGTTGGTGGCCGGGGTAGTGGTAGCCAGATGGAAAGCATGGCCAGCTGTAGCAAAATGCTTGTTGAAATTCTCGATTATTGTAGATTTATCGGTGGTGATAGTGTTTCCTAGCCTCAGTGCAGTGGGCAGCTGGGAGGAAGTGCTCTTATTCTCCATGGACTTTACAGTGTCCCAAAACTTTTTGGAGTTAGTGCTACAGGATGCAAATTTATGTTTGAAAAAGTTAGCCTTTGCATTCCTGACTGCTTGTGTATATTGGTTCCTAACTTCCTGAAAAGTTGCATATCGCGGGGGCTATTTGATGCTAATGCTGTACGCCACAGGATGTTTTTGTGCTGGTCAAGGGCAGTCAAGTCTGAGGAGAACCAGGGGCTATATCGGTTCTTAGTTCTGTATTTTTTGAATGGGGCATGTTTATTTAAGATTGAGAGGAAATTACTTTTAAGGAACAACCAGGCATCCTCTACTGACGGAATGAGATCTATATCCATCCAGGATACCTGGGCCAGGTCAATTAGGGAAGGCCTGCTCGCTAAAGTGTTTTAAGGAGCGTTTGACAGTGATGAGGGGTGGTCGCTTGACCGCGGACCCGTTACGGACGAGGCAATAAGGCAGTGATCGCTGAGATCCTGGTTGATGACAGCTGAGGTGTATTTAGAGGGTATGTTAGTCAGATGATATCTATGAGGGTACCCATGTTTACGGATTTAGGGTTGTACCTGGTAGGTTCGTTGATAATTTGCGTGAGGTTGAGGGCATCTAGCTTGGATTGTAGGCTGGCTGGGGTATTAAGCACATCCCAATTTAGGTCACCAAGCAGTACAAACTCTGAGGATAAATGGGGGGCAATCAATTCACATATGGTGTCCAGGGCACAGCTGGGGGCTGAGGGGGGTCTGTAGCAAGCGGCAACAGTGAGAGACTTATTTCTGGAAAGGTGGATTTTTAGAAGTAGAAGCTCAAACTGTTTGGGCACAGACCTGGATAGTATGATAGAGCTCTGCAGGCTATCTCTACAGTAGATTGCAACTCCACCCCCTTTGGCAGTTCTATCTAGACGGAAAATGTTATAGTTGGGGATGGAAATTTCAGAATTTTTGGTGGCCTTCCTGAGCCAGGATTCAGACACTGCTAGAACATCAGGGTTGGCAGAGTGATGCTAACGCAGTGAATAACTTAAACTTAGGAAGTAGACTTCTGATATTTATGTGCAAGAAACCAAGACTTTTGCGATTACAGAAGTCAGCAAATGATAGCGCCTGGGGAGTAGGAGTGATACTGAGGGCTGCAGGGCCTGGGTTAGCCTCTACATCACCAGAGGAACAGAGAATAAGGATACGGCTAAAGGCTTTAAGAACTGGTCTTCTAGTGCGTTGGGTACATAGAATAAAGGGGGCAGATTTCCGGGTGTTATAGAAAAGATTCAGGGCATTATGTACAGACAAGGATATGGAAGGATATGAGTAAAGTGGAGGTAAACCTAAGCGTTGGGTAACAATGAAAGAGATAGCATCGCTGGAGGCATCAATTGAGTCGGTCTCTGCGTGTATAGGGGGTGGGACAAATGAGCTATCTAAGGCAGGTTTAGCTTGGCTGGGGGGTCTACAGTGAAATAGTACAATTAGAAATAACCGAAACAACAATAAGCTAACCATGTTTGGGATGAGGCTAAGCATAAACAGGATGTAGTACCGTAAAAAGGAACAGTCCAGCAGACATCAGCTGTATAGCTGAGTTATCATACGGTCCGGTGGTAAAGCACTAGCGAGTAAGAGGCCACGGCTAGCGTGTGCTAGCGGGCCGGGGGCTAGCAGATGGAATCTTCGTGGTTAACGTCGTAACCACATCAGACGATTTCGCCGGCAGACCAGTCGTGTAGGATCGGGCGGGCTCCGTGTCAACACTAGGTGGTCCCGTCCGGTTGACAGAGAGGTAGATAGCCGGAGATGGGCCTAGCTCAGGATGATTAGCCAGACCACAGCGTCCATTTTGTTGCAGCTAGCTGGTAGCGATGAACCGGAGTTAAAGGTCCAGTGATTCAGTGATTCCGGCGGAAAAACTGATATGTTCTGGGTCGATAACGCGCTGTGCAGACTGGCCGAATATCCGGTGATTAGTGTCCAGTGATTAAAATTAATCCCGCAGAAAAAAAATCCAATGTTCTGGGTAAAATACCGCTAGCTGTGGCTAATAGCAAGTAGCTAGTTAGCTGGCTAGCAAGTTTCAACTGGAGATTCTAGATTCTAGATAAAGGTAAGTCAATAATAGAATCCGCTCCACATTGAGTGAGGCGGGTTGCAGGAAAGTATATTTTGTAGAAGGATGAAAAGTCTGATAGGGAAATATGTACGAAAAATACAGAAAAATAGGGTATTTACAGGCTATTTACAGACACACGACAAAAACAGAACTGCACTACTACGCCATCCTACTACGCCATCCTTCATCTCAGCTACGCACATAAAACCATTCTGAGACTGGATTTGAGGGAAAACTAGAGTAGAAAATGAACAAAGCTGAGTATTTTGCGGAATACACAGAGGGAAACAGTGGATTGGGGATTAGAGTGATGATGTTGTTTGCTTTTGAAATGACATGAGTCAGGATGTCTCTTAGTCCCTTGACAAATAAGCCCAATCTGACAGAATGCACACTGAGAATTTGCTGAGCTTTTGCGGATACCATGTCAGTTCAAACAATGTTATTTCACACACCAAGTCATATTGAGAAATGGCTCTAACCTCACTTCAAGGAAATTTTCTAAAAGAGTATTCTACAATGTACTCTTTGATTGTTCCGCTTTTACAGCAGCTACATTGTTACATACAGTACCATTCAAAAGTTTGGACACACCTACTCATTCAAGGGTTTTTCTTTATTTTTACACCCTTTGCCTTGATGACAGCTTTGCACACTCTTGGCATTCTCCCAACCAGCTTCATGAGGTAGTCAACTGGAATGCATTTCAATTAACAGGTGTGCCTTCTTAAAAGTTAATTTGTGGAATTTCTTTCCTTCTTAATGCGTTTGAGCCAATCAGTTGTGTTGTGACAAGGTAGGGGTGGTATACAGAAGATAGCCCTATTTGGTAAAAGACCAAGTCCATATTATGGCAAAAACAGCTCAAATAAGCAAAGAGAAACGACAGTCCATCATTACTTTAAGACATGAAGGTCAGTCAATACAGAAACATTTCAAGAACTTTGAATGTTTCTTCAAATGCAGTCGCAAAAACCATCAAGCGCTTTGATGAAACTGGCTCTCATGAGGACCGGCACAGGAATGGAAGACCTAGAGTTACCTCTACTGCAGAGGATAAGTTCATTAGCGTTATCAGCCTCAGAAATTGCAGCCCAAATAAATGCTTCACAGAGTTCAGGTAACAGACACATCTCAACATCAACTGTTCAGAGGAGACTGTGTGAATCAGGCCATCATGGTCGAATTGCTGCAAAGAAACCACTAATAAAGGACACCAATAATAATAAGAGACTTACTTGGGCCAAGAAACTAGAGCAATGGACATTAGACTGTGGAAATCTGTCCTTTGGTTTGGAGTCTAAATTTGAGATTTTTGGTTCCAACCGCTGTGTCTTTGTGAGACGAGTGTAGGTGACCGGATGATCTCTGCATGTGTAGTTCCCACAGTAAAGCATGGAGGAGGTGTAATGGTGTGGGGGGTGCTTTGCTGGTGACACTGTCTGTGATTTATTTAGAATTCAAGGCACACTTAACCAGCATGGCTACCACAGCATTCTGCAGCGATACGCCATCCCATCTGGTTTGGGCTTAGTGGGACTATCATTTGTTTTTCAACAGGATAATGACCCAACACACCTCCAGGCTGTGTAAGGGCTATTTTACCAAGAAGGAGAGTGATGGAGTGCTGCATCAGATGACCTGGCCTCCACAATCACCCGACCTCTAACCAATTGAGATGGTTTGGGATGAGTTGGACCTCAGAGTGAAGGGAAAAGCAGCCAACAAGGGCTCAGCATATGTGGGAACTCCTTCAAGACTGTTGGAAAAGCATTCCAGGTGAAGCTGGTTGAGAGAATGCCAAGAGTGTGCAAAGCTGTCATCAAGGCAAAGGGTGGCTACTTTGAAGAATCTAAAATCTAAAATATATTTTGATTTCTTTTGACACTTTTTTTGTTACTACCGTATTTTCCGCACTATAAGGCACACCGGAGTATAAGCCGCAACAGCTAAATTGAATGATATTGAATGATGTGTACATATATAAGCCGCACTGGACTATAAGCCGCAGGTGTTTTAATGTTTAATTACCATATGTAAGGGTTCGTGCACAGAGGGGATTGTCGGGAAAGAGACAAACTGTCTCGCTCTCGTAATGTCTGTCTGTCTTGCCTCGTTCTGTCTCTCGCTCTGTCTCTCGTACCACTCTCGGTTCCACTTTTACTTTTGCGCGCTACCTGTCTCACTCTTTTCCGGCCTCCAGCTTTTCCTGCTGGAGCCCGCCGCTAAAGGTGGGGGGGGCGCGACCGGTCATAGAGCCCATAGAGTTAAAGTTGGTGGACTGTAACCTGTAAAATCCATAGATTTAGGAGGTATTCTAGTGGCCGTTAGCTGTAAAAATCCATAGATTAGCCGCACCGCTATAAAAGCCGCAGGGTCGAAAAACTGGAAAAAAGGCGCGGCTTATAGTCCGAAAAATTACAGTACATGTTTCCACATGTGTTATTTCATAGTTTTGATGTCTTCACTATTATTCTACAAGGTAGAAAATAGTAAAAATAAAGAAAAACCTTTGAATGAATAGGTGTGTCCAAACTTTTGACTGGTACTGTATATGTGTACTTAAATACAGTGCCTCTGTAATTATTGGGACAGTGATAGTTTTTTTCTTAGTTTGGCTCTATATCTGATTTGAAATGATACAATGACTATGAGGTTAAAGTGCAGACTGTCATCTTTAATTAGAGAATATTTTCATCCATATTGGATGAACCGTTTAAATTACATCACTTTTTGTACAGAGTCCCCCATTTAAGGATACCAAAAGTATTGGGAGAAATTCACTTATAAGCGCATTAAAGTAATAAAACATTAAGTATTTGGTACTATATTCCTAGCATGCAATGATTACATCAAGCTTATGACTCTACAGATTTATTGGATGCATTTGCTGTTTGTTTTGGTTGTGTTTCAGATTATTTTGTGCCCAATAGAAATTAATGGTAAATAATGTATTGTGCCATTTTGGAGTTGCTTTTATTGTAAATGAGAATATGATATGTTTCTAAACACTTCTACATTAATATGGGTGCTACCATGATTACAGATAATCCTGAATGAATCGTGAATAATGATAAGTGAGAAACGTACATACGCACAAATATCATACCTCCAAGACCTCTTACCATTACAATAACGGGAGGTTAGCATCCACATTCATGTGGAGGTTTCTGTGGCATAGCGGCAGTATCAAGTCCTTAGATTAGAATAAAGAATACTCCACAAGCTGGTCGAGAGTTTCAAGTTCCTCAGTGTCCAGATCACTAAGGATCTATCATGGTCCACACACCAACACAGTAGTGAAGAGGGCACGACAACGCCTCTTCCCCTCAGGACTTTGAAAATATTTGGCAAGGGCCCTCAGATCCTCTAGACTCCAGCCACCCAAGTCATTGAATGAATGTTCTCTCTGCTACTACACGGCAAGCGGTACCAACGCACCATGTCTGGAACCAACAGGACCCTGAACAGCTTCTAACCCCAAGCTATAAGACTGCCCAAGTAGTTAGTCTGGGTAGCTACAGTGGTTTGCGAAAGTATTCACCCCTTGGCATTTCCCGATTTTGTTGCCTTACAACCTGGAATTAAATGTGATTTTTTTGAGGTTTATATCATTTGATTTACACAACGTGCCTACCACTTTGAAGATGCAAAATATTTATTTTTCTGAAACCTACAAGAAATAAGACAAAAAAACAAAACTTGAGCGTGCATAACTATTCACACCCCCAAAGTCCATACCTTGTAGAGCCACCTTTTGCAGCAATTACAGCTGCAAGTCTCTTGGGGTGTGTCCCTATTAGCTTGGCACATCTAGCAATTGTTTTTTTTCCCCATTCTTCAAGGCAAAACTGCTCTAGCTCCTTCAAGTTGGATGGGTTCCACTGGTGTACAGCAATCTTTAAGTCATACCACAGATTCTCAATTGGAATGAGGTCTGGGCTTTGACTAGGCCATTCCAAGACATTTAAATGTTTCCCCTTAAACCACTCGAGTGCTGCTTTAGCAGTATGCTTAGGGTCATTGTCCTGCTGGAAGGTGAACCTCCATCCCAGTCTCAAATCTCTGGAAGAATGAAGCAGGTTTCCCTCAAGAATGTCCCTGTATTTAGCGCCATCCATCATTCCTTTGATTCTGACCAGTTTCCCAGTCCCTGCCGATGAAAAACATGGTGTTCTCAGGGTGATGAGAGGTGTTGGGTTTGCGCCAGACATAGCGTTTTCCTTGATGGCCAAAAAGCTCAATTTTAGTCTCATCTGACCAGAGTACCTTCTTCCATATGTTTGGGGCGTCTCCCACATGCCTTTTGGCGAACACCAAACGTGTTTACTTATTAACTTCTATAAGCAATGGCTTTTTTTCTGGCCACTCTTCTGTAAAGCCCAGCTCTGTGGAGTGTACGGCTTAAAGTGGTCCTATGGACAGATACTCCAATCTCCGCTGTGGAGCTTTGCAGCTCGTTCAGGGTTATCTTTGGTCTCTTTGTTGCCTCTCTGATTAATGCCCTTCTTGCCTGGTCCGTGAGTTTTGGTAGGCGGCCCTCTCTTGGCAGGTTTTGTTGTGGTGCCATATTCTTTCCATTTTTTAATAATGGATTTAATGGTGCGCCGTGGGATGTTCAAAGTTTCTGATATTTTTTTACAGCCCAACCCTGATCTCTACTTCTCCACAACTTTGTCCCTGACCTGTTTGGAGAGCTCCTTGGTCTTCATGGTGCCGCTTGCTTGGTGGTGCCCCTTGCTTAGTGGTGTTGCAGACTCTGGAGCCTTTCAGAACAGGTGTATATATACTGAGATCATGTGACAGCTCATGTGACACTCAGATTGCACACAGGTGGACATTATTTAACAAATTATGTGACTTCTGAAGGTAACTGGTTGCACCAGATCTTATTTAGGGGCTTCATAGCAAATTGGGTGAATACATATGCACGCACCACTTTTCCGTTATTTATTTTTAGAATTTTATGAAACAGGTTATTTTTCAATTTCACTTCACCAATGTGGACTATTTTGTGTATTCCCATTACATGAAATCCAAATAAAAATCCATTTAAATTACAGGTTGACATGCAAAAAATAGGAAAAACGCCAAGGGGGATGAATACTTTTGCAAGGCACTGTATTTGGTTAACTATCTGCAATGACCATTTCTGCACTAACTTTGTCTCTTCACATATACTGCTGCTACTGTTTATTATCTACCCTGTTGCCTAGTCACTTTATTTCTAGTTATACACTCAGTGGCCAGTTTATTATGTACACCCATCTATACTGAACAAAAATATGAACGCAACATGTAAAGTGTTGTTCCCATGTTTCATGAGCTGAAATTAAAGATCCCAGAAATGTTCCATACGCACAAAAAGCTTACGAAGACAATCCATCCACCTGACATATCAAGTTTTGATGTCTTCACTATTATTCTACAATGTAGAAAATAGTAAAAATAAAGAAAAACCCTTGAATAAGTAGGTGTTCTAAAACTTTTGACTGGTAGTGTATCTACCTCAATTACCTCATGCCCTTGCACATCAACTCGGTACTGGTACCCTGTGTACAGTGGGGAAAAAAAGTATTTAGTCAGCCACCAATTGTGCAAGTTCTCCCACTTAAAAAGATGAGAGAGGCCTGTAATTTTCATCATAGGGACACGTCAACTATGACAGACAAATTGAGGAAAAAAAATCCAGAAAATCACATTGTAGGATTTTTTATGAATTTATTTGCAAATTATGGTGGAAAATAAGTATTTGGTCACCTACAAACAAGCAAGATTTCTGGCTCTCACAGACCTGTAACTTCTTCTTTAAGAGGCCCTCTGTCCTCCACTCGTTACCTGTATTAATGGCACCTGTTTGAACTTGTTATCAGTATAAAAGACACCTGTCCACAACCTCAAACAGTCACACTCCAAACTCCACTATGGCCAAGACCAAAGAGCTGTCAAAGGACACCAGAAACAAAATTGTAGACCTGCACCAGGCTGGGAAGACTTAATCTGCAATAGGTAAGCAGCTTGGTTTGAAGAAATCAACTGTGGGAGCAATTATTAGGAAATGGAAGACATACAAGACCACTGATAATCTCCCCTCGATCTGGGGCTCCACGCAAGATCTCACCCCGTGGGGTCAAAATGATCACAAGAACGGTGAGCAAAATCCCAGAACCACACGGGGGGACCTAGTGAATGACCTGCAGAGAGCTGGGACCAAAGTAACAAAGCCTACCATCAGTAACACACTACGCCGCCAGGGGACTCAAATCCTGCAGTGCGAGACGTGTCCCCCTGCTTAAGCCAGTACATGTCCAGGCCCATCTGAAGTTTGCTAGAGTGCATTTGGATGATCCAGAAGAGGATTGGGGAGAATGTCATATGGTCAGATGAAACCAAAATATAACTTTTTGGTAAAAACTCAACTCGTCGTGTTTGGAGGACAAAGAATGCTGAGTTGCATCCAAAGAACACCATACCTACTGTGAAGCATGGGGGTGGAAACATCATGCTTTGGGTCTGTTTTTTCTGCAAAGGGACCAGGACGACTGATCCTGTAAAGGAAAGATGAATGGGGCCATGTATCGTGAGATTTTGAGTGAAAACCTCCTTCCATCAGCAAGGGCATTGAAGATGAAACGTGGCTGGGTCTTTCAGCATGACAATGATCCCAAACACACCGCCCGGGCAACGAAGGAGTGGGTTCGTAAGAAGCATTTCAAGGTCCTGGAGTGGCCTAGCCAGTCTCAGATCTCAACCTTATAGAAAATCTTTGGAGGGAGTTGAAAGTCTGTGTTGCCCATCGACAGCCCCAAAACATCACTGCTCTAGAGGAGATCTGCATGGAGGAATGGGCCAAAATACCAGCAACAGTGTGTGAAAACCTTGTGAAGACTTACAGAAAAAGTTTGACCTGTGTCATTGCCAACAAAGGGTATATAACAAAGTATTGAGAAACTTTTGTTATTGACCAAATACTTATTTTCCACCATAATTTGCAAATAAATTCATTAAAAATCCTACAATGTGATTTTCTGGATTTTTTTCTCTCATTTTGTCTGTCATAGTTGACGTGTACCTATGATGAAAATTACAGGCCCTCTCATCTTTTTTAAGTGGGAGAACTTGTACAATTGGTGGCTGACTAAATACTTTTTTCCCCCACTGTATATAGCCAAGTTATCGTTACTCATTGTGGATTTATTCCTTGTGTTATTATCTTTCTATTATTTCTCTTGTTCTCCTCTCTGCATTAAGGGCCTGTAAGTAAGGATTTCACTGTTAGTCTACACCTGTTGTTTACGAAGCACGTGACAAATACACATTTGATAACATTTGATTTGAGATTGTTTGCAATTCTATCCTTCCAAAATCAAGGCAGACTGGAGGTCTTCATTAAGTGCATCTTTTATTGTTTAAGACACACATCTCAGATCAATCTTTTACTTTCAGGCAGACACTGGGGATGCTATGTGACCTCTACTACTAGCTGCAGTGTTAAGTCAAATGGTACGAGGGAGTATACCAGACGTTTTAGGCAAAATCACTGCACAATAACATTAAACCATCACCACAGCAGCATGACATCTAAACCAGGCTACATCACCACAGCATACAGTTGAGACTAGTATTTTGGTCAGATGGGTAAAACTTCTTTTTTTATGCTATGAACAACCATTAATTGCTACTATTTTCCTCGTCCGCAGCAGCAAGACCAGATTGCCAGTGCAGGGGAAACGACACCCAGAACAGTGTGTGCAGAAGGCAATATGATACGCAGGACACCAAGCACTGCGAGTGCAACAAATACACAACACTTTTCTGACAGCAACCTCAGACACCACAGCATATTAACATGGAATGACATCGCAGCAATGGCAGAAATTGCCTGGTAAAAATTTGACTGCTGCGTCTATTTTAATGCTACCAAGTGTTTCAGTGCATAAACTGTGTTGATACTCTACATTGAGTTTTCAGTGTGACTCTAGCCAGTCTGGTGGTATACTGTAGCTATATAGGACATGTGTTTGTGCCATCAGATTTAGTGATGGTTTGTTTCAATGTTACATTACCACATTAAGGTGACAGGCTAGCTGACATCTGGTACCCATAGAAAGTGCTCTGGTTCATCCAATATCCTATCATCCACACAAATGTATTCAAATTCATGCTTTTTATGTGCAGGGAAATAATTCCAACAAGGCAAGCAGCTAGCAACATCCTTTAATATTGGCTTTCTCCAAATGGATAAATAAACAAACAAAGCTTTGTAACTGTTCATCATTTGGAGCAGAATACATTCAAACACATGCAAAAGGGGAGTTGTACAACTGTTGAACAGCACTTTAAGTGCTAGGTTAACATATCTCTATTGCAAAAAGGATAGCAGAAAGGGGGGAAAAGGTTTTCATGATTTCTTCTTCACTATTAGTAAATAGCTGAACCTCTCTGTAAATGTACCAGCACCAGCACTCCTTGACCTGTGAACTTGTGACCTCCAAAATGGCCCCAGAAAACTGTCTGAAAAACCTACAAGTACATCAGAGAAATGTAGTGCACAGGGCTAAGGAAGCGACAGCAGTGGGAGCATTTGAAACGCAGTAGGACTGTTCCAGTGACTTCGATAGGGTAGGGCAGCGGAGGGAGGAGGGGGATCTATAGTGCACACGGGTGGGCGAGGTCCTCAAACAAAGACTGCTCTTCGATCCCTCGCGCAAACAGCTTGATCAACTGGCAGTGGACTCTGGAAGGGCAGAAGACAAAGAAAACATTGTCAGGGAAAAACAAAGGCATGAATTAAATTCAAATGTTGAAAATAGCACAGTGCAGACAATAAACTTTCAGAAGTGGGTTATATTTCCATATATAGGGGGGTGCGTACCCGACTTCAATGGCAGCGTGGGGGAGGATCTCGCCGTCACAGTTCCAGCTGCTATAGGCAGGGTGGCAGATCTGGCTGAAGAGCTGCTTGCCGTTCTCCCTCAGGTCTAGCTCTGAGTCGTTCTGGCGTGGCGTGAAGCGGAAGCGCCGCACACGGTGCACCTCTACAAAGGTCATGTCAAACTGAAGGGGAGAGGGACAGAAGATCATGTCAAACTGAAGGGGAGAGGGACAGAAGGTCATGTCAAACTGAAGGGGAGAGGGACAGAAGGTCATGTCAAACTGAAGGGGAGAGGGACAGAAGGTCGTGTCAAACTGAAGGGGAGAGGGACAGAAGGTTGTGTCAAACTGAAGGGGAGAGGAACAGAAGGTTGTGTCAAACTGAAGGGGAGAGGAACAGAAGGTAATGTCAAACTGAAGGGGAGAGGGACAGAAGGTCATGTCAAACTGAAGGGGAGAGGGACAGAAGGTCGTGTCAAACTGAAGGGGAGAGGGACAGAAGGTCATGTCAAACTGAAGGGGGAGAGGGACAGAAGGTCGTGCCAAACTGAAGGGGAGAGGGACAGAAGGTCATGTCAAACTGAAGGGGAGAGGGACAGAAGGTCGTGTCAAACTGAAGGGGAGAGGAACAGAAGGTCATGTCAAACTGAAGGGGAGAGGAACAGAAGGTCATGTCAAACTGAAGGGGAGAGGAACAGAAGGTCGTGTCAAACTGAAGGGGAGAGGAACAGAAGTGAGAAAGTGAAATCCCTGATACAGGGAATTAGTGAGTTAACCATCTCATGCAACCACTCCTATGGACCTGGGTTGGAGTACTCACAGAAATAAAGACACCATTGCAGTAGCCCCATCCAGTGTGGTTACCTGGTCGTCTTTGCTGGTGTGGCGTAGCAGGTGGCGCAGGAAGTTGAATCGGGAGCACTTGCGTACAAGGATGAGGTCGGTGGTGCCGTCAGCGAGGTGGGCGGCGGGGGACAGGCCCTTGGGGCTACGGGGACAGGCACAGCTCATACTGGCCGCGTTGATGGCCAGGAACTTCCCTCTGATCACCCCCCACCCCCCTTCTTTTTCTGGGATAGAGCAGAAACAGGTTGGTGCTTTGTGGTAAATACATTGTGTAGGTTTCAGTAGAGACCCATGGCGTGTGGAGTTGAGGTCATTTGGGTGTTCAGGGAGAGATACTGTGCTTACCACTGTCTGAGACATCTGGAGCAGTCTTGCATTTCTCTGGGGAATCCTCTGGATACAGCTGCCCGTCGTGCTGGCATATGAAGCACCTGGAACACAGGAATGGAGTGAGGATGGGACAATGGAGTTTGCTAGCAAAGTGAACAATCTCTCCTTTGCACCATCTAGACAAACATGTAATACTAAAGTACATAACAGGTTGTGTGTATCATTGGACAGGTTGTAATAGTATAGTCTGACATACCCAGCTCCTCTGTAGCTCAGCTGGTAGAGCACGGCGCTTGTAACACCAAGGTAGTGGGTTCGATCCCCGGGACCACCCATACACAAAAAATGTATGCACACATGACTGTAAGTCGCTTTGGATAAAAGCGTCTGCTAAATGGCATATTATTATTATTATTTACCCAGCTCTACACCTGGTCTGGTCTCCTGGTGTTCCCAGTGTGTCAGTTGCTGGTAGAAAAGACACAACCCCTTCATAGTGGTGATGTGTCAGAAAAGTCTTAAAACCTGCACAAACGACGGCATGGCCTTTATTATTAGCAATGGCAACAGTCTACCGCAACTGTACCCAGTGGTGGTATTTCCTAAAAAAGCTAAAGCTAACTCTTCTGACCTACCGGAAAAGTCACATCTGGCTGGTCCCATCCATCGTTTCCTCACGCTGTCTGCCAGCACGTCGCCGTAGAAACCGTATCCAAGCAGGGAGACTGAGTACCTCAGGAATGTGTTGTTGTGATGGACCGAGCACACGTCCATTGGCTGGGAGTCTCCTGTGAAGACACGCACCCAAAGTCTAGTATGAGTGATCCTCCACAGATACTGTGGGGTACAGTGTCCTACAGAGGCAGAGGTGTGACGGCACACAATACGTGCTTTTACTATGAAACACACACCAATGCCTGAACACACCCACCCACCTACTCACACACACCCGCACAC
The DNA here is from genome assembly GCF_020615455.1 of Coregonus clupeaformis. Lineage (NCBI taxonomy): Eukaryota > Metazoa > Chordata > Actinopteri > Salmoniformes > Salmonidae > Coregonus > Coregonus clupeaformis. Next base: position 115,319 of record NW_025534767.1, read on the forward strand.
ACACCCACCCACCTACTCACACACACCCGCACACACACCCACCCACCTACTCACACACACCCGCGCACCTCCAGCAGTTTCCTCTTATCTCTAAACCTTTGAATCAGTAGGTCACGGCTGTCACTTGTTGGTCAGCTGAGTGTACCATAGCGATAACATGGAAGTGACATACATGACACACATTTCTACTCACAATAAAGCTCCAGGAATGACCTGGAACAGTGATAAAGAATGCTTATGCTGTATAAAAAGGTCAGTTACACTCCATTTTTTTTTTTTTTTAAAGGCAATTTAATTAGAAGTGCTGCCAATATTTCAATGTGGATAAATGCACTGACCCACTATGATGTGTAAGGCTGAGGTCACAGGGTCGTTGATGCCGACAGTTGCATAGCAGATGCAGTCCGTCGAACCTGGATACCACACAAAACAAGACATTGATACGTTCTGTTTCTTGCTACAAAATCTCTGAATCACGGCCATGGTGCGTGTGTATACACGTGTGTGTAAGATGGAAAAATGGAATGTGAAATCAACACAGTTATATATTGTCAAGACACCGAGAAAAAAAAAGTATGTATGCTTGCAGATGGCGTGTATAGAATGTGTCCATGCATGTGCTTGTGAATGTGTGTGTTGGGTGTTGACTAACCTGCGGGTATAATGCCGATGCGGAGAGTACAGGGTACTAGCTTCTCCTCCGGGCTGTTCTGGTCCACTCCGTTATCCTTCTGTGCTCGAAAGACCAGGCCATGAACTATCTCGCTGAACATGCCGTCCCCGCCCACACACACCACTCTGCATAGAGGTCAAAGGTCATGTAACACACAGAGGTCAGAACAACAACAAAACTGATCTTTTTGTTTGTTGTTTGAGAGGAATATACTTGACCCGGGGTGTTTTTAGTTCAACTATGATTGGTTGAATATGATTTAGTGACGGTTGGGCTGAAAACCAGACTACAAAGAGGTCTTTAAAACAGACCTTTGATTACTGTAGCGACAATGACATTGAGAACATCTCCACCCTCGACTCACCCATCATATTGCTTTAACTCCGCCTCTGTCCTCAAGTGGTCCCTGGCATGATTGGCATGCTCTGTAACTATGACAACAAATGACCAGGAAAGAGTTAGAATTCTCAACATGCTTCCTGTAGATGGGATACACTTGAAAAGTCAACTTGAACAGGTTTACAATTGACTAATTTATATTGCTTGATGTTTTCCTAATATGTAGCATACATCGATATTTTGGACTTTGGGAGTAATCATTCACTCGCTTGGAGCAATATATCGACTAAGCATTTTCCATAAAGAAGTCCCAAAGTAGCCCTAAAGTAGCATTTAATCTTCTCTAATCGTTAGACATTGTAATAATTTGTAGCCAAAGGAATAGTTTGATTTCATGTGCAAACACTTTCACATCCACCTTTTTTTTTTCATTTTTTTTTTTTTACACAATTGCTCAAATACTGTATCAATATCTTGATATCAACCCAAGCAGCTGTATAGTTAAATACAATTAGTCAAAATTTGGACTTTGAAATTCCACAGTTACAAATGTAAACAGTCTTTCTGTAGTCTGAGAAGTAAACCGGATGGAAGGGGAATCCAGTATTCATCGACATCATCCGTCCATTAAGGAACTGGGATGATGGATGGCGGCCAGTAATGATGTCATATTCTGTGCGGCCTGGAGAGCTTGTGTCCATTTGCCTACAGTGAACAATTTTTACTTGGCCCATAAAGACTCATCTTTTATTAAAGCAAGTTTAATGTCTTTGGCAGGAACTCACCAATCACGTCCGTGGAGATGGAGGCGAAGAGAGGCGCGACTTTCTGCTCATAAATACGCTTGCCTTGCTGCTTGCCCCCATAAGGGTTGATGTACACCAGCAAATGCTTGGGTCTGCTGGCTGCAAAAAGTCAAGTGAAAGATGTTATTGTATCTTCCAGATCAATTGTAGGCTGTAGGCTGAGTAAGTGTTGAACAATTAGTGCTTTTTGAGGTCGGTTCGGTTTCGGTTCAATTATTGAAAACATTATCACGGTTTTCGATTTCAATCATTAAAAAAATATATAAAATACATTAATAGTGAGCATTAAATTGCAAAAACATTGAAAATATTCCATTGTCTCTGCCAGGTCCACATTGGGTAGACATCAATAGAAAAATAGGAAATTACTATGAAACAATACAATATTTCAGTTGTGTATATTACAGTGGGGGAAAAAAGTATTTAGTCAGGCACCAATTGTGCAAGTTCTCCCACTTAAAAAGATGAGAGAGGCCTGTAATTTTCATCATGATCCATTTGTATTTGTATTTATTATGGATCCCCATTAGTTCCTGCCAAGGCAGCAGCAACTCTTCCTGGGGGTTTATTATGGATCCCCATTAGATCCTGCCAAGGCAGCGGCTACTCTTCTTGGGGTCCGGCAAAATTAAGGCAGTTATACATTTTAAAAACATTACAATACATTCATAAAAGATTTCACAACATATTAAGTGTGTGCCCTCAGGCCTCTACTATACTACCACATATCTATAACACAAAATCCATGTGTACATGTGTGTATAGTGCGTATGTAATCGTGTGTTTGTTTGCATGTGTCCATGTTTGTGTTGCTTCACAGTCCCCGCTGTTCCATGATCTGTTTTTTAAATCTAATTTTACTGCTGGCATGAGTTACTTGATGTGGAATAGAGTTCCATGTAGTCATGACTATGTAGTACTGTGCACCTCCCATAGTCTGTTCTGGACTTGGGTATTGTGAAGAGACCTCTAGTGACATGTCTTGTGGGGTATGCATGGGTTTCCGAGCTGTGTGCCAGTAGTTCAAACAAACAGCTCAGTACAAATACAAGTAGTGATGAAGTCAATCTCTCCTCCACTTTGTCCCTCTTTGTGGCACCTGACCACACGACTGAACAGTAGTCCAGGTGCGACAAAACTAGGGCCTGTAGGACCTGCCTTGTTGATAGTGCTGTTAAGAATGCAGAGCAGCACTTTATTATACAGACTTCTACCCATCCTAGCTAATGTTGTATCAATATGTTTTGACCATGACAGTTTACAATCCAGGGTTACTCCAAGCAGTTTAGTCTCCTCAACTTGCTCAATTTCCACATTTTCCATTACAAGATTTAGTTGAGGTTTAGGGTTTAGTGAATGATTTGTCCCAAATACAATGCTTTTGAAATATTTAGGACGAACTTATTCCATGCCACCCATTCTGAAACTAACTGCAGCTCTTTGTTAAGTGTTGCTGTCATTTCAGTCACTGTGGTAGCTGACATGTATAGTGTTGAGTCATCCGCATGCACAGACACACTGGCTTTACTCAAAGCCAGTGGCATGTCGTTAGTAAAGATTGAAAAAAAGTAAGGGGCCTAGACAGCTGCCCTGGGGAATTCCTGATTCTACCTGGATTTTGTTGGAGGCGCTTCCATTAAAGAACACCCTCTGTTCTTTTAGACAGGTAACTCTTTATCCACAATATAGCAGGGGGTGTAAAGCCATAACACACACATTTTTCCAGCAGCAGACTATGATTGATAATGTCAAAAGTCTAACAAAACAGCCCCCCCCAATCTTTTTATCACCAATTTCTCTCAGCCAATCATCAGTCATTTGTGTAAGTGCTGTGCTTGTTGAATGTCCTTGCCAATATGCGTGCTGAAAGTCTGTTGTCAATTTGTTTACTGTAAAATAGCATTGTATCTGGTCAAACACCATTTTTACCAAAAGTGTACTAAGGGTTGGTAACAGGCTGATTGGTTGGCTATTTGAGCCAGTTAACCTCTACGGGATCAGTGTTCTGTATATGGGACGGTTGAGCTAACGTGCGCTAATGTGATTAGCATGACTGTTGTAAGAAACAGCAAACTCTCCAGGACATAGACATGTCTTATATGGGCAGAACACTTAAATTCTTGTTAATCTAATGGCACTGTCCAATGTACAGTAGCTATTAGAGTGAAAAAATACCATGCTATTGTTTGAGGAGAGTGCACAACAACAACAAAATTATCACGGCAACTGGTTTGATACATTCACCTCTGAAGGTAAATAATGTACTTACATTCAGTAATCTTGCTCTGATTTGTCATCCTCAGGGTCCCAGAGATAAAATGTAGCATAGTTTTGTTTGATAAAATCCATTTTTATATTCAAATGTAGGAACTGGGTTCCACAGTTTGAACCCTTGCTGTCTCTGATTTCACACCCACCCCGCCCCGGCCATCTAGATGTGTGAAAGTTAGTGTATAGGCTAATGATCCATCATGTATGACATTCCTGAGAGTGTGTAAACTTACAGTTTGTATTACCATATCTTTTTTGTATGTTCTCTATAGTTATGTACTTGAAAATGTATCAATTGACCAATTTGGCACATTTGGGAAGACTTGATACAAAATAGTCCAGTATTGCAATGCTTCACTGGATCAATCTGAAACTTTGCACACACATCTAGTGGCCAAAATCTAAATTGTGCCTAAACTGCAATATTATATTGTGGCCTTTCTCTTGCATTGATGAAAAAAGATACAAATAGAAAATGCATGTTTTTTGTTTGTATTATCTTTTACCAGATCTAATGTGTTATATTCTCCTACATTAATTTCACATTTCCACAAACTTCAAAGTGTTTCCTTTCAAATGGTATCAAGAATATGCATATTCTTGAGGTCCTGAGCTACAGGCAGTTAGATTTGGCTATGTCATTTTAAGCAAAAATTTTAAAAAAAGGGTCAGATCCTTAAGAGGTTAAGGGGGCTTTACTATTCTTAGGTAGGTGAATAACTTTTGCTTCCCTCCAGGCCTGAGGGCAAACACTTTTTAGTAGGCTTAAATTGAAGATATGGCAAATAGGAGTGGCAATATCGTCCGCTATTATCCTCAGTAATTTTCCATCCAAGTTGTCAGACCACAGTGGCTTGTCATTGTTGATAGACAGACAAAAACATTCACCTCTTCCACACTTACTTTACGTAATTCAAAATTACAATGCTCGTCTTTCATAATTTGGTCAGATATACTTGGATGTGTAGTGTCAGCGTTTGTTGCTGGCTTGTCATGCCTAAGTTTGCTAATCATGCCAATGAAAAAAATCATTAAAGTAGTTGGCAATATCAGTGGGTTTTGTGATGAATGAGCCATCTGATTAAATTAATGAAGGAGCAGAGTTTGCATTTTTGCCCAAAATTCCATTTAAGGTGCTCCAAAGCTTTTTACTATAATTCTTTGTCATTCATCTTTGTTTCAGAGTATTCAGTTTAGTCAAATTATATCTCAATTTGCAGTACATTTGCCAATTGGTTGTACAGCCAGACCTATTTGCCATCTCTTTTGCCTCATCCCTCTCAACCATAGACATGTTGATGTTAATGACATGTCCCTACTGTGACATTGTCATATAGTCTTTGATAAAAGACCACCATTTCTGGAGGTGCCAACAACCCCATTGGCTAAGGAGGGTAAATAAAGGCCACTACAGAGGAGAGGTATGGTGCAGTGTCTTGGAGGAGAGGTATGGTGCAGTGACTTGGAGGAGAGGTATGCTGCAGTGTCTTGGAGGAGAGGTATGCTGCAGTGTATTGGAGGAGAGGTATGCTGCAGTGACTTGGAGGAGAGGTATTGTGCAGTGACTTGGCTCAACAAGTAGAGGTAGAGGTCTTCACGGATCCACCTGTACCCGAATACCCGAGGGGGTCCGGATCCAGAATTCTAACTAATGTCACGGTCTGGGTCGGATCTGATGATGATGGGTCTTACTCTTGGGTATGTGTATTTTTAACTGACATGTACGGAAGGACCCATACGAGACTGCTGCAGGGAGAGAGAGAGAGCGTGAGAGCGAGCGCTTGTATAATTTATGCTGCTGCTGTTGCTTTTCAGGAGAGTGGCACGTGTAGTTTGTTGTTGGCCAATCATAAGGCATGAAAGCGCCAACAGGCTACAGTCATAGAGCCTCAGTGTGTGGCAAAAGTTAAGAGATATCTAAATCAATGGAAGATGGAATTAAAAGTTAAAGGCAAGGAAAGGCTACAGCGACTAAGAGCCAACAGGTAGGCTGTTACTTAAGATCATCAAGGACATCAACCACCCGAGCCACTGCCTGTTCACCCCGCTATCATCCAGAAGGTGAGGTCAGTACAGGTGCATCAAAGCTGGGACCGAGAGAATGAAAAACAGCTTCTATCTCATGGCCATCAGACTGTTAAATAGCAATCACTAGCACATTAGAGGCTGCTGCTGCCTATTGAAATCACTGGCCACTTTAAGAAATTGAACACTATGCAAACATTATTAACGTTTACATATCTTGCACTACTCCTCTCATACAGTTGAAGTCAGAAGTTTACATACACCTTAGCCAAATACATTTAAAAACTCTGTTTTTCACAATTCCTGACATTTAATCCTAGTAAAAATTCCCTGTCTTAGGTCAGTTAGGATCACCACTTTATTTTAAGAATGTGAAATGTCAGAATAATAGTAGAGAGAATTATTTATTTCAGCTTTTATTTATTTCATCACATTCCCAGTGGGTCAAAAGTTTACATACACTCAATTAGTATTTGGTAGCATTGCCTTTAAATTGTTTAACTTGAGTCAAACGTTTCGGGTAGCCTTCCACAAGTTTCCCACAATAAGTTGGGTGAATTTAGGCCCATTCCTCCTGACAGAGCTGGTGTAACTGAGTCAGGTTTGTAGGCCTCCTTGCTCGCACACGCTTTTTCAGTTCTGCCCACAAATGTTCTCTAGAGTACAGGGCTTTGTGATGGCCACTCCAATACCTTGAATTTGTTGTCCTTAAGCCATTTTGCCGCAACTTTGGAAGTATGCTTGGGGTCATTGTCCATTTGGAAGACCCATTTGCGACCAAGCTTTAACTTCCTGTCTGATGTCTTGAGATGTTGCTTCAATATATCCACATAATTTTCCTTCCTCATGATGCCATCTATTTTGTGAAGTGCACCAGTCCCTCCTGCAGCAAAGCACCCCCACAGCATGATGGTGCCACCCCCGTGCTTCACGGTTGGGATGATGTTCTTCGGCTTGCAAGGCACCCCCTTTTTCCTCCAAACATAACGATGGTCATTATGGCCAAACAGTTCTTTATTTGTTTCATCAGACCAGAGGACATTTCTCCAAAAAGTATGATCTTTGTCCCCATGTGCAGTTGCAAACCGTAGTCTGGCTTTTTTATGGCGGTTTTGGAGCAGTGGCTTCTTCCTTGCTGAGTGGCCTTTCAGTTTATGTCGATGTAGGACTAGTTTTACTGTGGATATAGATAATTTTGTACCTGTTTCCTCCAGCATCTTCACAAGGTCCTTTGCTGTTGTTCTGGGATTGATTTGCACTTTTCGCACCAAAGTACGTTCATCTCTAGGAGACAGAACACGTCTCCTTCCTGAGCGGTATGACGGCTGCATGGTCCCATGGTGTTTATACTTGAGTACTATTGTTTGTACAGATGAACGTGGTACCTTCAGGCGTTTGGAAATTGCTCCCAAGGATGAACCAGACTTGTGGAGGTCTGCAATTTATTTTCTAAGGTCTTGGCTGATTTCTTTTGATTTGCCCATGATGTCAAGCAAAGAGGCACTGAGTTTGAAGGTAGGCCTTGAAATACATCCACAGGTACACCTCCAATTGACTCAAATGATGTCAATTAGCCTATCAGAAGCTTATAAAGCCATGACATCATTTTCTGGAATTTTCCAAGCTGTTTAAAGGCACAGTCAACTTAGTGTATTTAAACTTCTGACCCACCGGAATTGTGATACAGTGAATTATAAGTGAAATAATCTGTCTGTAAACAATTGTTGGAAATATTACTTGTGTCATACTCAAAGTAGATGTCCTAACCGACTTGCCAAAACTCTAGTTTGTTAACAAGAAATTTGTGTAGTGGTTGAAAAACAAGTTTTAATGACTCCAACCTAAGTGTATGTAAACTTCCGACTTCAACTGTATGTGAGAATGCTGTTCATTGACGACAGCTCAGCGTTCAACATGATTGTCCCCTCCAAGCTCGTCACCAAGCTTAGGACCCTGGGACTGAACAACTCCCTCTGCAACTGGATCCTGGACTTCCTGACGGGCCGACCCCAGGTGGTGAGGATGGGAAACATCACCTACGCCACTCTGACCCTCAACATGGGGTCCCCACAGGGGTGTGTGCTTCGTCCCATCCTGTACTCCCTGTTCACTCACGACTGCATGGCCACGCATGACTCCAACACCATTGTCAATTTTGCTGACGACACCTCAGTGGTAGGCCTGATCACCGCGACGATGAGACAGGGAGAAGGTGACCTGGCAGTGTGGTGCCGGGACAACAACCTCTCCCTCAATGTCAGTAAGACCAAGGAGCTGATGGTGGACAACAGGAAATGGGTGGGGGGCGAGCACGCCCCATCCTCTTCAACAGGGCTGCAGTAGAGCGGGTTGAGAGATGGAACACCTTCCTAATATTGAGTTGCACCCCATTTTGCCCTCAGAAAAGCCTCAATTCATTCCACATGGATGCTGGCCCACGTTGACTACAATACTTCCCACAGTTGTGTCAAGTTGGCTGGATGTCCTTTGGGTGATGGACCATTGTCGATACACACGGGAAACTGTTGAGCGTGAAAAACCCAGCAGCATTGCAATTCTTGACACACTCAAACCAGCGCATCTGGCACCTACTACCATACCCCATTCAAAAGCACTTAAATATTTTGTCTTGCACATTCACTCTCTGAAAGGCATACATACACAATCTATGTCTCAATTGTCAAGGCTTACAAATTATTCTTTAACCTGTCTCCTACCCGTCATCTACACTGATTAAAGTGGATTTAACAATTGACATCAATAAGGGATCATAGCTTTCACCTGGTCAGTCTCTCATGAAAAGAGCAGGTGTTCCTAATGTTTTGTACACACGCACACACATTTAAATTTTACATTTACGTCATTTAGCAGACGCTCTTATCCAGAGCGACTTACATTATTATTATTTTTTTTTCATACCCCCTGTGGGAATCGAACCCACAACCCTGGCGTTGCAAACGCCATGCTCTATCAACTGAGCTACATCCCTGCCGGCCATTCCCTCCCCTACCCTGGACGACGCTGGGCCAATTGCGCGCCGCCCCATGGGTCTCCCGGTCACGGCCAGCTACGACAGAGCCTGGATTCGAACCAGGATCTCTAGTGGCACAGCTAGCACTGCGATGCAGTGCCTTAGACCACTGCGCCACTCAGGAGACGATATATACACACACACAATATATATATATATATATATATATATATATATATATATATATATATATATATATATATATATATATATATATATATATATATATATATATATATATATATATATATATATATATATATATATATATATATATATATATATATATATATATATATATATATATATATATATATATATATATATATATATATATATATATATATACACAGTGGGGGAAAAAAAGTTAGTCAACCACCAATTGTGCAAGTTCTCCCACTTAAAATGATGAGAGAGGCCTGTAACTTTCATCATAGGTACACGTCAACTATGACAGACAAAATGAGAAAAAAATATGGGGAGAATTTGCACAATTGGTGGCTGACTAAATACTTTTTTTCCCCACTGTGTGTGTGTGTGTGTGTGTGTGTGTGTTATATATATATATATATATATATATATATATATATATATATATATATATATATATATATATATATATATATATATATATATATATATATATATATATATATATACACACACACACACATATATATATATATATATACACACACAAACACACACACACACATACATAAACACACTGCTCATTCTGATATTTCTTAATTTCTTTCTTTTTTGGATTTGTGTGTATCGATTTGTATTGTTAGGTATACTGCACTGTTGGAGCTGGAAACACAAGCATTTCGCTGCACGTGCGATAACATCTGCAAACTAAGTGTACACAACCAATAAAAATGTGATATGAAGCAAATTGGCAACAGGAAACATGAGTTCCATTGTTCTGTTTGCTACCGGTTGTTAACAACAGATGGCATTGCTACATCGGTGGAGGTACGGAGAGGCCAAATGAAAACCATACATCAAATGTGATGACTCAGCAAATTGTAGCTGTTAAACATACACTGCATTAGTGTTCCACAGTATACCGAAACTTCAGTACTTTTTCAATGCTAGAACATGAAAAACACTACGGTAATAAAAAATATAGTTTTACTTTCGGTACTAGCCTAGCACTTTGTTTATGATAATATGCAAACCATAACGTAAAATATGCCGATTTCAAAGCTGACTGCCACCACAAACTTTATTCATTAACTTATTCGTTCTCTCTCACATCTCTACCAAAGATTATCAGCGAACTGACTGCCTTGCAAATGACGTCGTTACTGGTTAAAGAGACAGCGCACATTTTTATAAAAGAAGCTACTTCAATGCAAATGTTGTTGATCAGTACCCTAAAATAAGTCCTAAATGGAAGGGAAACAAATTGTTTGTCATCTGTAGCCCCTTAAAAATCAGCCAAAACAAGCTCAATAACTCAATGCATGCACACACCTATTTACCCAATTTATCAATAGAGATTTACCATTCAAATAAATTATTACCGTTATGTAGTTGGTAAAAACCAAGTCAAATTGATTGCATGATTGTATAATTGATTCAGTAATGTATACATGGCTGTCTCTGAAAAATGTTGATGTAAAGAAATTCAAAAATGTCATGATATTGAACTCCAAAAGATGCACAACGATTGCTGTGGTATCATGATGGTATTGAGTATTGTGATACTAAACCTGGTATCGAAGTAAAAATTCTGGTATCGTGAAAACACTGCACTGCAAAGCATTAGCTCATTTTTAAGTCATGAGCATTCAACCTCAATGTCCACCCCCAGATCCAATGATTCCAAGTTAGAAGACATAGCAAAAAATACACTGCTCAAAAAAATAAAGGGAACACTAAAATAACACATCCTAGATCTGAATGAATTAAATAATCTTATTAAATACTTTTTTCTTTACATAGTTGAATGTGCTGACAACAAAATCACACAAAAATGATCAATGGAAATCAAATTTATCAACCCATGGAGGTCTGGATTTGGAGTCACCCTCAAAATTAAAGTGGAAAACCACACTACAGGCTGATCCAACTTTGATGTAATGTCCTTAAAACAAGTCAAAATGAGGCGTGTGTGGCCTCCACGTGCCTGTATGACCTCCCTACAACGCCTGGGCATGCTCCTGATGAGGTGGCGGATGGTCTCCTGAGGGATCTCCTCCCAGACCTGGACTAAAGCATCCGCCAACTCCTGGACAGTCTGTGGTGCAACGTGGCATGGTGGATGGAGCGAGACATGATGTCCCAGATGTGCTCAATTGGATTCAGGTCTGGGGAACGGGCGGGCCAGTCCATAGCATCAATGCCTTCCTCTTGCAGGAACTGCTGACACACTCCAGCCACATGAGGTCTAGCATTGTCTTGCATTAGGAGGAACCCAGGGCCAACCGCACCAGCATATGGTCTCACAAGGGGTCTGAGGATCTCATCTCGGTACCTAATGGCAGTCAGGCTACCTCTGGCGAGCACATGGAGGGCTGTGCGGCCCCCAAAGAAATGCCACCCCACACCATGACTGACCCACCGGTCATGCTGGAAGATGTTGCAGGCAGCAGAACGTTCTCCATGGCATCTCCAGACTCTGTCACGTCTGTCACATGTGCTCAGTGTGAACCTGCTTTCATCTGTGAAGAGCACAGGGTGCCAGTAGCAAATTTGCCAATCTTGGTGTTCTCTGGCAAATGCCAAACATCCTGCACGGTGTTGGGCTGTAAGCACAACCCCCACCTGTGGATGTCGGGCTCTCATACCACCCTAATGGAGTCTGTTTCTGACCGTTTGAGCAGACACATGCACATTTGTGGCCTGCTGGAGGTCATTTTGCAGGGCTCTGGCAGTGCTCCTCCTGCACCTCCTTGTACAAAGGCGGAGGTAGCAGTCCTGCTGCTGGGTTGTTGCCCTCCTCCACGTCTCCTGATGTACTGGCCTGTCTCCTGGTAGCGCCTCCATGCTCTGGACACTACGCTGACAGACACAGCAAACCTTCTTGCCACAGCTCGCATTGATGTGCCATCCTGGATGAGCTGCACTACCTGAGCCACTTGTGTGGGTTGTAGACTCCGTCTCATGCTACCACTAGAGTGAAAGCACCGCCAGCATTCAAAAGTGACCAAAACATCAGCCAGGAAGTATAGGAACTGAGAAGTGGTCTGTGGTCACCACCTGCAAAACAAGTCATTATTGGGGGTGTCTTGCTAATTGCCTATAATTTCCACCTGTTGTATATTCCATTTGCACAACAGCATGTGACATTTATTGTCAATCAGTGTTGCTTCCTAAGTGGACAGTTTGATTTCACAGAAGTGTTGTTTAAGTGTTCCCTTTATTTTTTTGAGCAGTGTATATTACATTACACAGAACACACATTTACAATGCATATCCTCTAGGGCTGGGCGATATGGCCTAAAACTCATGTCTCGATTTTTTCGAACTTATTGGCGATTCACAATATATATCTCGATTTTAAAAAATGTTCTCTAAATAAGCTTTGTTGTACAATTAAATGGCCAAATACACTGCATTTAAAACAGTCAGCAATAATCGAATGAGCTTGTGAAATTATACTTAGGCTGAATATATGCCTTCCATAACCATAAGACCCACTAATCATTTAATTATTTGATCAAAATAGTTGTACCTGCTTTTTTGCAATAATCACTTATCTGGCTTTCAGGTCTGTATTTAAAAATGCCCTTTTTGTTACAAATTTAAAACAGAACCATGCATAATGCATATTCAATAATAATTAACATCGGTCTCATAAACAATCTCTCAAGCACAAGCCCACGTGCTAGTGAGTAGCCAGCTAATATATAGATTTCAAGTTTAGCCAACCTCATAGCAAATGGGTTTCATTTAATCTCTCCAACTTTTCTGTCTTCTAAATCTGATCAGAGATAGAGGAACATTGATAGACAAAGGGAACCCCATCAAATACAGCTGGCAAAATCGTTTCAAACTAGTCACTCTAGTGGACGTACAGTGAGCTCCAAAAGTATTGGGACAGTGACACATTTTTTGTTGTTTTGGCTCTGTACTCCAGCACTTTGGATTTCAAAATTATACAAATGATGCAGACTGTCAGCTTTAATTTGAGGGTATTTTCATCCATATCGGGTAAATCATCTAGACATTACAATACTTTTTGTACATTGTCCCCCCATTTTAGGGGACCAAAGATATTGGGATGAATTAACTTATATGGCCCCATATTCCTAGAACAAATGATGACATCAAGCATGTCATGCTACAAACTTTTTGGTTGTATTTGCTGTTTGTTTTGGTTGTGTTTCAGATTATGTTGTGCCCAATAGAAATGAATAGTAAATAATGTATTGTGTTATTTTGGAGACACTTTTGTTGTAAATAAGAATAGAATATGTTTCTAAACACTACATTAATGTTGATGCTAACATGACTATGGATAATCCTGAATGAATCGTGAATATTGATGAGAAAGTTAGAGGCATAAATATCAACCCCCTCAAAAAATGCTAACCTTGTTATTGTAATGTGTCCAACTTTCTCACTCATCTTTATTCACGATTCATTCAGGACTATCCGTAACCATGGTAGCATCCACATGAATGTAGAAATGTTTAGAAACATTATATTCTTATTTACAATAATAGTGACTCTCGATGTAATTATTGTGTGCTAGGAATATGGAAAAAAATACTAAACTTTTGACTACTTTAATACACATAAGTGAATTTGTCCAAATACTTTTGGTCCCATACAATGGGGGGACTATGTACATAAAGTTCACCCGATATGGATGAAAATACCCTCAAATTAAAGCAGACAGTCTGCACTTTAACCTCAGTCATTGTATAATTTCAAATCCAAAGTGCTGGAGTACAGAGCCAAAACAAAAACTAATGTGTCACTGTCCCAACACTTTTGGAGCTCACTGTATGTAGCCCAACTCTTTGACCACATTGTGGTAAGAGTGCTCCTCCTACCTGACTCTCCTTTGCCTCGGTGCAGGAACTTAGGAAAACAGAAACCTGGAATGGGAACAGTGGAGTTATTGTGGTTTGCATCAAGATGAGCAAACACTTTTTTCACACAGCAATATTGACATACTGTATCTCTTCAGCAGAATGAAACCTTTAAAAGGTCCTACATTGGCTTGCTTCACAATTTAGCCAGGGGAGTTCAAAGTTCAACAAGTGTTTCTCTTAGAGCGTTTCTCTTCTCTTAGTCAAAGGTTATGGATATACTGACAAAATACGTGTCTCTACGCCCTAACAATGTGAGTCGTTGTCCACAAAGTGTCACAGCGGGCTGTCTAGCTCCCGCCTATCCTTTCTTTGAATTGGTGGATAAATGAATTATTTAAATACTTTTTTTCAATATTCGATGAGGGTTGTTGACGTCAACCGACTGTATTCAATGGAGAGATGCTATGCTACTAGACTCATACCATGAATATGCATATCCATCTTGAGACAACTCCGATAAGTGTTTTTCCTCAAAGTTGCAGGGATGTTATGTGTCCTACTTATTATGAAACGTCTATTCAATCAAATAAACCTCACGTAGCAAATAAGCCATTAATTTCTTTGTTGACCAAATTCGACACTCATTGACCTCCATACAAAAACTCCTTGCTTGGTGGGCCAAAAATATATATATATAAAAAATATTCAGCAGAGTTGGGCATCTCTCTTTACCTCTTCCTCTGTCTTAGTTCAACGTACGTTTCTCTCAGATGCAGCAGATTTTGGCACTGAAGACAGTAGTGGAGCCAGCGTTCGATCAAGCAATTTCTACTCCGAGATAAGGTGTTGCGTCATTTGATCCCTTTCAGCTAGAGAATGGAAAATAACAATCTTATGAGAAATGCGTAGAAATTAATTTACCCTTTAAGTCTGAGAAAAAATAAATAATGTTATTTTATCAAAGACTCTATTCCCCTTTCATCTGGAGAGATGATTATTTTAACAACGCTGCTTGTGATTGCTCATTTTCAGGACTTTTGTCCTTCAGATATCTCAGAATGTAATGGTATTTTTTCAGCTCCTGAAATGAATAGGCTCGACTCCAAAGCCCATCCATTCTGAAATAAATGAAGAGACCTTTGACAGCCTCAAGATGAAAGATGGCAGATAGCAGGCATCCAAATGAACTAACACGATACAGGGAGGTCACTAATCTGTTTTATCTCTAGGCAGATATACTGTCCACATGGGAAGCCATTACATAAGTATGACAGGATAATTTCATTTTGGTATGACAACTTACAGCTATAACAATGTCACTGTAAGATATATAGATCTTAACATTGGCCTGCTGAATGTACACTATTGGTCATTTGTAGCCGAGGACATTATAATGGTTATTTTAGGTTAGTCATACCATATTTGATCCCAGGCCTAAATGCTACATAACACACTTGATTCTCAGATACTTAGTTGGCCCATGTTGTTATCAACTCCTTGGGTCATGGTTTATTAATATGCAAAACCATTTTTCTGGTAATAAACACGGAGTATACAAAATATTAAGAACACCTGTTCTTTCCATGACAGACTGACCAGGTGAAAGCTATGATCCCTTATTGATGTCACCTGTTAAAACTACTTCAATCAGTGTAGATGAAGGGGAGGAGACATGTTAAATAATGATTTTTAAGCCTTGAGACAATTGAGACATGGATTGTGTATGTGTGCCATTCGGGGGGGGGATGCAACGCAATATTAGGAAGGTGTTCCTAATGTTTGGTATACTCAGAGTACATCATACAAGTCTGACAATGGACAACTGCATAGTCACAGAATAAGCCGAGCTATGAATAAAAAGGTCTGTAAATACCGATGTTTCCCGACTCCCGTTAGGGCGAGACACACAATAAAAAGGTTTACAAGCTGCTTTAGCTGAATACCAGCCTGAGTCATCACAGACAAACTGTACTCATCAAGGCCTTCCTACCTAGTTTGAACCTAAACCATATGTTCTCATTTGACAGTTTCTCAATTGAATGAGAAGATCAATACGATTGATATTTGGAATGTTTGAAGATACTCTTGATAATCTATATACTGACACACCACACACATTCAGCCATTCTTCATGACTTTCCTCCTTATACCCCTGTTGTTCAAACTGAACCCCAAGGTTGACCCCAATGACTTATTGAACATAACTCGACTGCATTAGCTCCTCACAACAAGGGTAGGTCAACACAACATACTGTAGCCGGCCGCAACCGGGAGACCAATGGGGCGGCGCACAATTGGCCCAGCGTCGTCCAGGGTAGGGGAGGGAATGGCCGGCAGGGAGGTAGCTCAGTTGGTAGAGCATGGCGTTTGCAACGCCAGGGTTGTGGGTTCGATTCCCATGGGGTATGAAAATTTTAAAAAAAGAATAATGTATGCACTAACTGTAAGTCGCTCTGGATAAGAGCGTCTGCTAAATGACGTAAATGTAAATGTAAAAAAATGTAACTGTACCAGCCATATTGTATGGAGCGGCTCTGGAAAATACAAGTCACTGTTTTCCTATGCCACTCAAAACACTAGCCGGATCTTTCCTAGTTGTGCAACTAGTGTACTGGTTTGGCTAATAACAGCCACAGAAAGAGAGGTGGGTTGGGTGATGAGGAGTGGGAGAAATTCAAACCCTTGGTAGGTCATGGGCCTGCCATGCAGGACACCAAATCAGACTAGCTAGCATTAGCCCTCCATGGAAATGTCAAAGTGCCAAGCAAGCAGTGGGAAAATGTCAACAGAACAGCAGGCCCTTATCCATCATAGTGTAGTGAGTGACATCATGAGTGAATGCCCTTCTGCGCTCTGATTCAGTGTTCACTGTTCATCATTATACGAATATAGATGGGCTCCCATGTTTGCATTGGACTGTTTGAAACATTACAAAAACATCTGATGGAAACATTTGCCAGGAACTACATTGTGGAAGACCCGTGCTAGGCCTTCCTCCATCTCTTGACAGTGAAAGTGATGGGCATGTTTGCTTTTGATGAGGGTGTCCTGTCCATTGTTAGAATGAGAGCATCTGAATGGCACATGGTCTACTTCAGAATTAGGCCGCAGAAAAGAGTGCAACTCAAACTGTGAAAACGATCGGCTAAACTGAAAAGGTGATACTGTTCGAGCTACTTCAAGGGTATTAATAAATAATAAACGAGGCTGCTATCAGACTATGGGATAAACTCATACAATTCCTTCAACATTTTCTATATATGTTATTAAATATCCAAATTAGCATCAAACATGTTATATTGTTGATTTCTTGACTCGGAAAGCTAAATTGTTTGACGACATAATTGTCTGTGGGTTCCTATAGATTCAACGAGGCCTATCATTGACCATAAGGGAGCGTGGACCCGCTTTCTTCCCTCATATCTCTAATGTAGGCTATGCTTTTGAATTCACCACAACAAGACGCTTTGAATATCCAAAAGGCATTTAGTAGAGTCAATTTCCATTTAGGCCTGCTTTCATGGGAGGTAGGCCTAAAGCCACATTCAATTCAACAGACCATACTGAGTTGAACAGTGCTGGCAGGTAGCCTAGCGGTTAAGAGCATTGAGCCAGTAACCGAAAGGTCGCTGGTTAAAATCCTTGAGCCGACTAGGTGAAACCTTTGTCGATGTACCCTTGAGCAAGGCATTTAACCCTAATTGCTTCTGTAAGTCACTCTGGATAAGAGCGTCTGCTAAATGACTCAAATGTCAAACATAAACACATTCCATACGTCACCATGTGGATATGTTATGCTCCCATAGAGAATGATAGAGACTAAAAGGCCATATTAGCATTGGGCAGCGCCATTGAGGGCTTCCACCATGTAGTCAACTGGGTGGGTCTTCCACTTCATGATCTCTCCTGGTGACCCTGTTGGAGTCATGTCCAGAAGAAAATTGACTACTTTAAAATGGAGATAGCCTTAATGGCACTGGCCATGTTGTTAGACACTATAATGTCACAGACACAAAGAGGAGTCTTCTGTCTCGATGTTTGCTCCTCATCTGAATCTTGGGTGACAAGGGATGTGGTACTATGGCTGCGTTTACACAGGCAGCCCAATTCTGATCTCTTTTCACTAATTGGTCTTTTGACCTGAAAAATATCTAAGTTAAAATATCTGATGTTTAGGGTCAAAAGACCAATTAGTGGAAACAAAGCTCAGAATTGGGCTGCCTGTGTAAGTAGACGCAGCCTATGTAGCATCTACCATTCAGACATGTTGGCTAATGTAACCTAGTAGGCTATAATTACAATTTCATCAATAAATAACGTTTAATCTAATTAGCCTATAATAAAGACTAACACATAATGAACCGCCTATAAGTATGATGCTTTGTGCGTTTAAATGCAGTGGGAATAGACTGACAACACGAAGGCTACCGTGCAAGCGCTATAGCGGTTATTAGGCCTACCGTATGAGGTGATTGCAAACTCCAAGAACAAATCGCGTAACATCCAATTGACACGACATAGTGAATCTACCCAAGCCAGGGCCGCCGCCCCATTCCGCGGCCCAGCTGTCAAACATTCAACAACTCAGAATTGGCTTACTTTCAAAACTAAGTTCTGGGCAATGGATAGTCTCGCTGCTATGATACAAATGCATCTATAAAATAAAAAACAAAAGACTGCACTAAACTGTCCTTGTTGTCTGTTTCAGATAGGCCTATAGAGTGCCCTTTACATCTACGCCTAATTTAGGCTTTAACATACCATGTCATTCGTTGACAATAACAATAATGTATTGTCTTTCATCAGCAAAAAGGTTAGGGGCAGGCAACAAAACATTTATATATTTTGAGACTAAGATCCAGAGAATTGTGAATGCGCACGTTACGTGTTTACGCGAATGTGGATAGCGAATATATCCAACAAAGAGAACATACTATAGGCTATAAATCACCTATCTGTCCCTAGATGTCTCAGTCGGAATATATTAGTAGCATATATCTTTGCACTTAATACCCAGTTTATCTTTTGACACTTACCGACTTTGAACGGGTGATGTATACTGCCTGAAACGCGTTTTTTATTGGCCGGAATCTCTTTCCATGTCAGAATCACACGGTTTAACAATACTTCGAAGACGCTGTTTTTCAGGAGGAGTTGGGATGCCAATAACCTCGGTTGTTTTTCCATGTCTTCACCAATAAGTCACCGCACTAGGTGACTTAGAGAGCGTATCAATGTTATCTTAATCTAAGCATTTCTTTAGTAATTTATCGGGTTACTGAGACCCTTTCTCTACACAAGGAAACAATGTTGCTGTTTTCGACTGCCACAATTGGATAGCGGATTCTCCATTCACCAAAAGGGGACGGGCTGAAAATACGCCGACGTCACGACGTATTCCAATTTTGGTGCTAGAGAAAGAGGCTTTGAGATGAGCTTGTTCAGAGAGCAAATATTTCAATAAAATAAAATATAATTAATATGATTGTAGGCCTATGTGTATATTTGTAAAATAAATACAATTAAATTGTTATGTATTTTAAAAACGTCAGAATGACACTCAAACGGACCATTATTATTATACACAACAACAACAAAAATGTATGCACGCATGACTGTAAGTCGCTTTGGATAAAAGCGTCTGCTAAATGGCATTTTATTTTATTTATTTATTTTATTTATTTCACTTTCATGTTAGGCCTACTACTTCTGTCCAATAGAGATAGATAGAGGACTCTAGTGGCCAAAAGCCTGATCGTTTTAGCATGGGCAGCACCATTGAGGACTTTCACCATTTTGAAGTAGTGAACTGGATGGGACTTCCTAGGGGTTAAGGAAGGATCACATAATTCCATCCAGGTCACCAAGAGGGATCAGCCAATGAATTATACTTGTGAGCAAACATTCCATATCAAATCAAATCAAATTTTATTGGTCACATGCGCCGAATACAACAGGTGCAGACATTACAGTGAAATGCTTACTTACAGCCCTTAACCAACAGTGCATTTATTTTAAACAAAAAAGTAAGGATAAAACAACAACAAAAAAAGTGTTGAGAAAAAAAGAGCAGAAGTAAAATAAAGTGACAGTAGGGAGGCTATATATACAGGGGGGTACCGTTGCAGAGTCAATGTGCGGGGGCACCGGCTAGTTGAGGTAGTTGAGGTAATATGTACATGTGGGTAGAGTTAAAGTGACTATGCATAAATACTTAACAGAGTAGCAGCAGCGTAAAAAGGATGGGGTGGGGGGGCAGTGCAAATAGTCCGGGTAGCCATGATTAGCTGTTCAGGAGTCTTATGGCTTGGGGGTAGAAGCTGTTGAGAAGTCTTTTGGACCTAGACTTGGCACTCCGGTACCGCTTGCCGTGCGGTAGCAGAGAGAACAGTCTATGACTAGGGTGGCTGGAGTCTTTGACAATTTTGAGGTGGCAGTAAATCGCCAACCTTGGCATTATATCTGTTCAAACAACACACTCCAGGTGGCAGTATGCACCCTTTCAGTTTGTTTACCAACTCATAAAAGTAGTAGTAGAAGAAAATGGACTACTTAAAAATGGAGATGGCCTTAATGGCAGTGCCCGTGCTCTCACAGACGCCATAATGGGACAGATACAATGATGCCATGTCTATCTAAGTCTATGTTCTATCCAGCACTTATAGTCCTTGATTTTGTGCCATAGGTGGACAAAAAATGAGTTTTATTTTGACATGAGGTAAGCCGAGAGGAAGTGGGTCTACAACAGACCCACGTTTGTAAAGTCTGTTCAATAATATTATCCTTTAGATATTTTGTCTCAAATTACCCCTCTCATAATGACCAACCGCCCTGCCCACCGGCACATTAAGTTTAAATGGAATTGTATTTAACTTCTGGCTTCCCACGGACTGTTGTTGTGCAACCGAGTACATTTGAAAGCAATGCTAGTGTGTGTACTGTAAATACAGCTGCATTGCTAAAAGTAACTAGTACATTGGGTGCAGTAGGTCTTTAGACTCTCCTGGAGGTGGTTTGTAAATCTTCCCTAGCGTGAGGTCATTTTTTTCTTATTTCTCGGGACTCTCGTTTGAGGTCAAGCAGGTCATAAACAGTTTCTCTGTATTGTAAAATTATGCTTTTGTTAATTCCATGAAGTTTGGACGTTGAAAGGGATTGAATGCATTTCTCACAAAATGTATTGCTGCAAAGCAGCTCAATCTATGTGCTAGTTAGTCACTGCTGTAGATCATTCAAGAAAACAACGTCTTCAATGGCCAGTACTGTATAATCAATGATCTCACTAACAAAGCATCATTGGTTTAATTGGAACACAACACATCTCTGTTATGTAGTGGCTGTGTGAGCAATGACAGCTTTGTCAGAGTCCCATTACAATGAACTGGGAGTCTGTAGTTGTACATAGTGAAGCATTGAGGATGAGTAGAATGCCATCTTGGAGTGATGTCATAATGGGGTCATAAGAAGATAGAATCCTCTTGCCATTAGGCTAGAATCTTAGGTGGGAGAACATTCAGAGAGAAGGTTAGTTGGAGAAAGTCATCATATTGGTAAGTAATGTTTCTAAATTGTTCCTAACGTTATGGTGAATCTACTATAATGGAGAGGACGGTTTTAGGCAAATATGATAGAATTTCATATCACTTTGCGTAGCCTACTGCGAGTATCAAATTCCTGTCTTATGTTTAAATGAATATTTCATGGTTAAATATTGGTATGCATTCATTTATCTGAACTGATTACTGTATAATCTAGATTACCGAACCTGAGAGTGATTTCTGATGAGATTGAATTGATTAGTACTGTCTTAAAACACATTTAACAGCATAGTGTACTATACTATAAACATTTTTGAAAAGATTTACACAAAATCTATAGTATAAAGAGAAGTTTGCATAATTGGTTGGTCACAGCTTGTTTAGTTTGGATACAGGGCTGTTTTATGGTGAGATGCAAAATAATGTGTTAGAGGCACTAGAAATGTAGGCATTGATGAAAGGCACCGCATAGGGTAAAAGGCTTTAATAGTAGTTTGAATGGCTATAGGGACACTGAGAAGTCATGTTTATTGGACATACTGTCACTATAATCACAGGATGCATAGCCGCGGGAAGTAGTTGTCACGATCGTCGGGAACAGAGGAGGACCAAGGCGCAGCGTGGAATGCGAACATATTTATTAATTGATGATCACACGAACAAAAACAAAACGAAAAC
The DNA here is from genome assembly GCF_020615455.1 of Coregonus clupeaformis. NCBI lineage: Eukaryota > Metazoa > Chordata > Actinopteri > Salmoniformes > Salmonidae > Coregonus > Coregonus clupeaformis. Next base: position 137,674 of record NW_025534767.1, read on the forward strand.
GTGACGTCCCTGGTTACATTCACAAACCAACACGGAACAAGAAACCACACCAAATGAATGTCTAACGGCTACCTAAGTATGACTCCCAATCAGAGACAACGAGCTACAGCCGTCTCTGATTGGGAGCCACCCTGGCCAACATAGATATACAAAACCAGAACAAACACAAATGAAAACTCACACCCTGGCTCAACATACTAGAGTCCCCAGAGCCAGGGCGTGACAGTACCGAGTGGAGGACAGAGGAGCCTCTTAAAGAAGAAGTTACAGGTCTGTGAGAGCCAGAAATCTTGCTTGTTTGTAGGTGACCAAATACTTATTTTCCACCATAATTTGCAAATAAATTCATTAAAAATCCTACAATGTGATTTTCTAGATTATTTTTTCTCAATTTGTCTGTCATAGTTGACGTGTACCTATGATGAAATTACAGGCCTCTCTCATCTTTTTAAGTGGGAGAACTTGCACAATTGGTGGCTGACTAAATACTTTTTTCCCCCACTGTAAATGTAAAATTCTGTCAATTTGGAATTTACGTTAATGTCAAAATAATCTTTGGCAATTGGGTAAAACATTTATGTGGAACTGTTAAAAGTGATTTGCTTTATTTCTTTTGATGTCGATGCTGTCTTTAGGTTGTTTAAGGATTTGTTTTCCATTAGCAGCAGGTTCCTGTAGGTTGCTAACATTTAGGAACTCTCTTTTAGAGCTCATTCGTATTGGAAGTGCACAGTATTGGTCAGGGCGACTTGCATGTTGAGGTGGGCCTGCTAAGGAAGGAGGTGGGCCTGCTGAAGCAATTGGCCTGTATGGGGGAGATGAGATGGATAGAGAGACAGTCTCTGGAGATGAATAGAGAGATGGTGTTGAAGGAAGTGGAGAGGGACAGACTTGAGAGGATGAAGAGGGAGGAGAAGAAGGAGAATGCAAAAATAAATCAGATGAAGGATGAAGAGTTGCTGTTGATGGATATTAGAATGAGGGAAAGGGAGAGAGAGATGGAGGAGGAAAGGAGGAGGTTAATGGAGAAATCTGAGAGGCAAAAGTTAGAGAAACAGATGGCGCTCCAGAAGAAAAGACAGGAGGAGAGAGACAAGTGGGAGATATCTGAAAAGAAGAGAGTGGAGGAATGGAAAGAGTTTTACTGGAAGGAAGAAGAAAAGCGAAAGGAAGATGCATGGATGAAAGCAGAGAGGAAGGCAAAGAGAAAGGTGGAAGAAGCAAATAGAAAGGTGGAAGAAGCAAAGAGAAAGATGGAAGAAGCAAAGAGAAAGGTGGAAGAAGCAAAGAGAATGATGGAAGAAGCAAAGAGAACGGTGGAAGAAGCAAAGAGAAAGGTGGAAGAAGCAAAGAGAAAGGTAGAAGAAGCAAAGAAAAAGATGGGAGAAGAACAACAGATGCTGAAAAAGCAAGCCAGGCTAACGGAGACCCTGAGCGATAGAAAAAGAAGAGACGGGGAAGAGAGAAAGGAAGATGAAAATAAGTGTGTGAAGGAAGCAAGGGAAGGAGACAGGAGAGAGCTCCTGAAAGAAAAGAGACTAAGTGCAGAAGAAAATATGACACACATGGAGAAACAAATGAGAGAGCTGGAGGTCAAAGGTAAAAAGGAGAGGGAATAGACAGAGAATAAAGTGTGATATGTGAGGTTAGCTTCAACACCTTAACTTATACTGTCTGTTTCCCAACTCCCTCTCTCCCAGATTCCTACATCTTCTCAGCTGGTGCTGAGGTCAAACAGACCCAGTGCAAAGGTCATCTTAGTTTACAGTTATTTTGTACATTGAAAGTGTTATACAACTGCACACATGGAGTGTGGTATTAACATCCTCCATTTTCCTTTGTCTTGTCAGATGTCTCCATGGTTACTGCAACTGAGTCAAAGACTCTGAACCCTCAGAAGGACCAGCCAGCAAAGTGCAAAGGTAAAGACCAGGGCCCGGTTTCCTGATAGCGATGGAACTTAAGCTTACTAGTGTTTTAACGATGTATCGTTTTATAATGGCCGAAGATGTAAAAAATTACAGACAGTGTAGCCTACAAATAGAAGTAAATTGACTGAACATGAAATTGATTTCAATATGATTGAAATATAGGCCTATACAGCCTACTGGATTTATTTTCTAATGCAGTCATCTCGGTTTTCAGTTGAAGCATATTTTTATCCTTCGCTTGTTGAATTGCAAAGATATTGGCAACTTTTGTATTTGTAGTCAACTTCCTGCCGAAGTTATAGTCAGTCACAGAGAGACAGATAAACAGCTTGATTCTATGTTTAGCAGATGTCTTCTGTGTAGAAAGTGACGCGGAAGGGCAAAAAAGAATCTAACAACGCATTTAGCTGTCTGATATCAGTGGAGTTTTCTGGTTGAATCACCCTTCTTTCCACCCAATTTTGTTTTTATGTGATGACGTTGAATCAACACTCTTCTCTCTCTCTCTCTTCTCTCTTTCTCTTTTTCTCTCTCTCTCTCTCTCTCTCTCTCTCTCTCTCTCTCTCTCAGAATTCTCTGTGTTTTCCACGAGCAGTCAAGGCGTGGCCAAGGTCCCCCAGGTTCTGCAGGTCAAAGTGAGTAATACAAGTGAGAGTGTCCAAAAGAAAGATGGGAATGACAAAGTAACAGCGCCAAAGACAGAGGCAGAGCTCCTTATGGACAAATTTGAGAGGATGGCAGAAGAGGAGAGAATTTGGCCTTGTCAGAAGGATAGGAGAGATAAAGACCAGGCCAAAGAGATAGAGGGAAAGAGAAAGGATAAGGAGGTGCTGTCTAAAGAAGAGCAGCGCAGGCTGAGGAATGAGAAGGCCTTACAGGAACACCTGGACAGGGTAAAGAATCCGGAATTGACAGGCAAACAGACCAGACAACCACAATGTAAAGGTAGGACCAGGCAAAGTGACAAGGGACTCAAACACAAAACATTTCATTCTCTGTGGGTTAAAAGCAAAGAGCACCATCGTGCTCTCCCTAAAGTTAGGTTGGTGCGTAAAATCCTTAAATTCAAATAAGCAATAAAGTGTGATGGTCCGCACTCAAAAAGATGTCGCATAAAGCTGACGTCATTTTTTTTGTTTTTGTTTTTGTCCTTTTCACTGCATGAGGGATAGCGTACACAGATGTTTCTGCTTTGCATCCTTCAGGGTGGTTTAGCATTACGTTGTACTCAGACGATGCCATCTTAATCCCCATGGGGAGGCTAATAAAACTGTATTACATTTAAGTAACAGCAGTTTATCTCACTAAGGTACTGAGTTATGTGTGACTACTCCTCTGGTGCATTGAAACAGCCTATAGGACTTAACTCTACTTTTACTGCTGTGTGTTATTGTCCTATCAAATCTCCATTCATATATATTCCTTTTCTGTCCTTAGATTACTCTATTTTCACTGCATCAGGGCTAAAGAGCAAGGACCCGCATGATCAACAGTCAGCAAAATGCAAAGGTAAAACATGAAGGGGGAAAGAGAGGGACAGACTTTTCACAAAGTATTTGATGACACAGTGCAAAGATAAAAAGGACGAGAGATCTAGAGAGAGGGAGACAAAAAAGGACAAGAGAGAGAGACAGAGAGAGAGACAGAGAGAGAGACAGAGAGAGACAGAGAGACAGAGAGAGAGACACAGAGAGAGAGAGAGAGACAGAGACAGAGACAGAGATAGAGACAGAGACAGAGAGAAACAGAGAGAGAGACAGAGAGAGAAACAGAGAGAGAGACAGAGAAAGAGAGAGAGAGAGAGAGAAAGAGCGAGACAGAGAGAGAGAGACAGAGAGAAATTCATTATTAGAGAGCGGACCCCATACTTCGCTGCCATATAGAGCACTTGGTTCTATAACTGATTGAGCCAGAATCTAATTGGAATTTCGATTTTAATATTCCTTTTAATGGCTCTTCTTGCTTTGTCTCTCAGCTCATTCACAGCCATGTGAAAGCTACCTGTGTTGCTGATATTTAGTCCTAGATACGTGTAATTGTTGGTGTGTTCTAATAGAACTGTGTCCAAATAGAATTTATATTTGTCATCCTGATTTCCTGACCTTTTTTTGGAATATCATTATATTCGTTTTTTTTTAGAATAACGGTCAGAGCCCAGGTCTGACAGAACCTGTGCAGATGATCTAGATTCTGCTCTAACCCCTCCTAAGTGGGAGACAGTTGCACCAGGTCATCTGCGTACAGCAGACACTTGATTTCAGTGTTGTGTAGGGTGAGACCAGGTGCTGCCGATTCTTCTAATGTTTTTGCCAATTCATAGAGGTTAAATAGTGTTGCACTTATTGGGCAGCCCTGTTTCACTCCACGTCCCTGAGAGAAGAAGTCTCGGCTTGTTGCCGATTTTAAGTTGTTTTTAGTGTACATTGATTTAATAACATCATATGTTTTCCCTCCAATACCACTTACTATTCGTTTGTAATAAAATACCTTAGTGCAAAATTGAATCAAATGCTTTCTTGACCTCTACAAAACACGAGTAGATTTTGCCTTTGTTTTGGTTGACTTGTTTGTCAATTAGAGTGTGGAGGGTGTAAATGTGGTCTCTCTCTCTCTCTCTCTCAATTCAATTTCAATTTAAGGGCTTTATTGGCATGGGAAACGTATGTTAACATTGTCAAAGCAAGTGAAGTAGGTAGTAAACAAAAGAGAAATAAACAATAAATATTAACAGTAAACATTACACTCAGAAGTTCCAAAAGAATAAAGACATTTCAAATGTCATATTACGTCTATATACAGTGTTGTAACGATGGGCAAATAGTTCAAAATTCTTTGTGGGTCTGTGTAATCTGAGGGATTCCACCTCATTTTGTGGGCCGGCGGCCTCTCTCAATAGCAAGGCTATGCTCACTGAGTCTGTATATAGTCAAAGCTTCTCTCTCTCTCTCTCTCTCTCTCTCTCTCTCTCTCTCTCTCTCTCTCTCTCTCTCTCTCTCAGAATTCTCTGTGTTTTCCACGAGCAGTCAAGGCGTGGCCAAGGTCCCCCAGGTTCTGCAGGTCAAAGTGAGTAATAAAAGTGAGAGTGTCCAAAAGAAAGATGGGAATGACAAAGTAACAGCGCCAAAGACAGAGGCAGAGCTCCTTATGGACAAATTTGAGAGGATGGCAGAAGAGGAGAGAATTTGGCCTTGTCAGAAGGATAGGAGAGATAAAGACCAGGCCAAAGAGATGGAGGGAAAGAGAAAGGAGAAGGAGGTGCTGTCTAAAGAAGAGCAGCGCAGGCTGAGGAATGAGAAGGCCTTACAGGAACACCTGGACAGGGTAAAGAATCCGGAATTGACAGGCAAACAGACCAGACAACCACAATGTAAAGGTAGGACCAGGCAAAGTGACAAGGGACTCAAACACAAAACATTTCATTCTCTGTGGGTTAAAAAGCAAAGAGCACCATCGTGCTCTCCCTAAAGTTAGGTTGGTGCGTAAAACCCTTAAATTCAAATAAGCAATAAAGTGTGATGGTCCGCACTCAAAAAGATGTCGCATAAAGCTGACGTCATTTTTTTTGTTTTTGTTTTTGTCTTTTTCACTGCATGAGGGATAGCGTACACAGATGTTTCTGCTTTGCATCCTTCAGGGTGGTTTAGCATTACGTTGTACTCAGACGATGCCATCTTAATCCCCATGGGGAGGCTAATAAAACTGTATTACATTTAAGTAACAGCAGTGTATCTCACTAAGGTACTGAGTTATGTGTGACTACTCCTCTGGTGCATTGAAACAGCCTATAGGACTTAACTCTACTTTTACTGCTGTGTGTTATTGTCCTATCAAATCTCCATTCATATATATTCCTTTTCTGTCCTTAGATTACTCTATTTTCACTGCATCAGGGCTAAAGAGAAAGGACCCGCATGATCAACAGTCAGCAAAATGCAAAGGTAAAACATGAAGGGGGGAAAGAGAGGGACAGACTTTTCACAAAGTATTTGATGACACAGTGCAAAGATAAAAAGGACGAGAGATCTAGAGAGAGGGAGACAAAAAGGACAAGAGAGAGAGACAGAGAGAGAGACAGAGAGAGAGAGACAGAGAGAGACAGAGAGACAGAGAGAGAGACACAGAGAGAGAGAGAGAGACAGAGACAGAGACAGAGACAGAGACAGAGACAGAGAGAAACAGAGAGAGAGACAGAGAGAGAAACAGAGAGAGAGACAGAGAAAGAGAGAGAGAGAGAGAGAAAGAGCGAGACAGAGAGAGAGAGACAGAGAGAAATTCATTATTAGAGAGCGGACCCCATACTTCGCTGCCATATAGAGCACTTGGTTCTATAACTGATTGAGCCAGATTCTAATTGGAATTTCGATTTTAATATTCCTTTTAATGGCTCTTCTTGCTTTGTCTCTCAGCTCATTCACAGCCATGTGAAAGCTACCTGTGTTGCTGATATTTAGTCCTAGATACGTGTAATTTTTGGTGTGTTCTAATAGAACTGTGTCCAAATAGAATTTATATTTGTCATCCTGATTTCCTGACCTTTTTTTGGAATATCATTATATTCGTTTTTTTTTGATTAACGGTCAGAGCCCAGGTCTGACAGAACCTGTGCAGATGATCTAGATTCTGCTCTAACCCCTCCTAAGTGGGAGACAGTTGCACCAGGTCATCTGCGTACAGCAGACACTTGATTTCAGTGTTGTTTAGGGTGAGACCAGGTGCTGCCGATTCTTCTAATGTTTTTGCCAATTCATAGAGGTTAAATAGTGTTGCACTTATTGGGCAGCCCTGTTTCACTCCACGTCCCTGAGAGAAGAAGTCTCGGCTTGTTGCCGATTTTAAGTTGTTTTTAGTGTACATTGATTTAATAACATCATATGTTTTCCCTCCAATACCACTTACTATTCGTTTGTAATAAAATACCTTAGTGCAAAATTGAATCAAATGCTTTCTTGAAGTCTACAAAGCACGAGTAGATTTTGCCTTTGTTTTGGTTGACTTGTTTGTCAATTAGAGTGTGGAGGGTGTAAATGTGATCTCTCTCTCTCTCTCTCTCAATTCAATTTCAATTTAAGGGCTTTATTGGCATGGGAAACGTATGTTAACATTGTCAAAGCAAGTGAAGTAGGTAGTAAACAAAAGAGAAATAAACAATAAATATTAACAGTAAACATTACACTCAGAAGTTCCAAAAGAATAAAGACATTTCAAATGTCATATTACGTCTATATACAGTGTTGTAACGATGGGCAAATAGTTCAAAATTCTTTTTGGGTCTGTGTAATCTGAGGGATTCCACCTCATTTTGTGGGCCGGCGGCCTCTCTCAATAGCAAGGCTATGCTCACTGAGTCTGTATATAGTCAAAGCTTCCTCTCTCTCTCTCTCTCTCTCTCTCTCTCTCTCTCTCTCTCTCTCTCTCTCTCTCAGAATTCTCTGTGTTTTCCACGAGCAGTCAAGGCGTGGCCAAGGTCCCCAGGTTCTGCAGGTCAAAGTGAGTAATAAAAGTGAGAGTGTCCAAAAGAAAGATGGGAATGACAAAGTAACAGCGCCAAAGACAGAGGCAGAGCTCCTTATGGACAAATTTGAGAGGATGGCAGAAGAGGAGAGAATTTGGCCTTGTCAGAAGGATAGGAGAGATAAAGACCAGGCCAAAGAGATGGAGGGAAAGAGAAAGGATAAGGAGGTGCTGTCTAAAGAAGAGCAGCGCAGGCTGAGGAATGAGAAGGCCTTACAGGAACACCTGGACAGGGTAAAGAATCCGGAATTGACAGGCAAACAGACCAGACAACCACAATGTAAAGGTAGGACCAGGCAAAGTGACAAGGGACTCAAACACAAAACATTTCATTCTCTGTGGGTTTAAAAGCAAAGAGCACCATCGTGCTCTCCCTAAAGTTAGGTTGGTGCGTAAAACCCTTAAATTCAAATAAGCAATAAAGTGTGATGGTCCGCACTCAAAAGATGTCGCATAAAGCTGACGTCATTTTTTTTGTTTTTGTTTTTGTCTTTTTCACTGCATGAGGGATAGCGTACACAGATGTTTCTGCTTTGCATCCTTCAGGGTGGTTTAGCATTACGTTGTACTCAGACGATGCCATCTTAATCCCCATGGGGAGGCTAATAAAACTGTATTACATTTAAGTAACAGCAGTGTATCTCAGTAAGGTACTGAGTTATGTGTGACTACTCCTCTGGTGCATTGAAACAGCCTATAGGACTTAACTCTACTTTTACTGCTGTGTGTTATTGTCCTATCAAATCTCCATTCATATATATTCCTTTTCTGTCCTTAGATTACTCTATTTTCACTGCATCAGGGCTAAAGAGAAAGGACCCGCATGATCAACAGTCAGCAAAATGCAAAGGTAAAACATGAAGGGGGAAAGAGAGGGACAGACTTTTCACAAAGTATTTGATGACACAGTGCAAAGATAAAAAGGACGAGAGATCTAGAGAGAGGGAGACAAAAAAGGACAAGAGAGAGAGACAGAGAGAGAGACAGAGAGAGAGACAGAGAGAGACAGAGAGACAGAGAGAGAGACACAGAGAGAGAGAGAGACAGAGACAGAGACAGAGACAGAGACAGAGACAGAGAGAAACAGAGAGAGAGACAGAGAGAGAAACAGAGAGAGAGACAGAGAAAGAGAGAGAGAGAGAGAGAAAGAGCGAGACAGAGAGAGAGAGACAGAGAGAAATTCATTATTAGAGAGCGGACCCCATACTTCGCTGCCATATAGAGCACTTGGTTCTATAACTGATTGAGCCAGATTCTAATTGGAATTTCGATTTTAATATTCCTTTTAATGGCTCTTCTTGCTTTGTCTCTCAGCTCATTCACAGCCATGTGAAAGCTACCTGTGTTGCTGATATTTAGTCCTAGATACGTGTAATTTTTGGTGTGTTCTAATAGAACTGTGTCCAAATAGAATTTATATTTGTCATCCTGATTTCCTGACCTTTTTTGGAATATCATTATATTCGTTTTTTTAATTTAGATTAACGGTCAGAGCCCAGGTCTGACAGAACCTGTGCAGATGATCTAGATGCTGCTCTAACCCCTCCTAAGTGGGAGACAGTTGCACCAGGTCATCTGCGTACAGCAGACACTTGATTTCAGTGTTGTGTAGGTGAGACCAGGTGCTGCCGATTCTTCTAATGTTTTTGCCAATTCATAGAGGTTAAATAGTGTTGCACTTATTGGGCAGCCCTGTTTCACTCCACGTCCCTGAGAGAAGAAGTCTCGGCTTGTTGCCGATTTTAAGTTGTTTTTAGTGTACATTGATTAAATAACATCATATGTTTTCCCTCCAATACCACTTACTATTCGTTTGTAATAAAATACCTTAGTGCAAAATTGAATCAAATGCTTTCTTGAAGTCTACAAAGCACGAGTAGATTTTGCCTTTGTTTTGGTTGACTTGTTTGTCAATTAGAGTGTGGAGGGTGTAAATGTGGTCTCTCTCTCTCTCTCAATTCAATTTCAATTTAAGGGCTTTATTGGCATGGGAAACGTATGTTAACATTGTCAAAGCAAGTGAAGTAGGTAGTAAACAAAAGAGAAATAAACAATAAATATTAACAGTAAACATTACACTCAGAAGTTCCAAAAGAATAAAGACATTTCAAATGTCATATTACGTCTATATACAGTGTTGTAACGATGGGCAAATAGTTCAAAATTCTTTTTGGGTCTGTGTAATCTGAGGGATTCCACCTCATTTTGTGGGCCGGCGGCCTCTCTCAATAGCAAGGCTATGCTCACTGAGTCTGTATATAGTCAAAGCTCTCTCTCTCTCTCTCTCTCTCTCTCTCTCTCTCTCTCTCTCTCTCTCTCTCTCTCTCTCTCTCTCTCTCTCTCAGAATTCTCTGTGTTTTCCACGAGCAGTCAAGGCGTGGCCAAGGTCCCCCAGGTTCTGCAGGTCAAAGTGAGTAATAAAAGTGAGAGTGTCCAAAAGAAAGATGGGAATGACAAAGTAACAGCGCCAAAGACAGAGGCAGAGCTCCTTATGGACAAATTTGAGAGGATGGCAGAAGAGGAGAGAATTTGGCCTTGTCAGAAGGATAGGAGAGATAAAGACCAGGCCAAAGAGATAGAGGGAAAGAGAAAGGAGGAGGTGCTGTCTAAAGAAGAGCAGCGCAGGCTGAGGAATGAGAAGGCCTTACAGGAACACCTGGACAGGGTAAAGAATCCGGAATTGACAGGCAAACAGACCAGACAACCACAATGTAAAGGTAGGACCAGGCAAAGTGACAAGGGACTCAAACACAAAACATTTCATTCTCTGTGGTTTAAAAGCAAAGAGCACCATCGTGCTCTCCCTAAAGTTAGGTTGGTGCGTAAAACCCTTAAATTCAAATAAGCAATAAAGTGTGATGGTCCGCACTCAAAAAGATGTCGCATAAAGCTGACGTCATTTTTTTGTTTTAGTTTTTGTCTTTTTCACTGCATGAGGGATAGCGACACGCAAATTACGAAAGCTACCAAAAGGGACCAAATGACCAGAAGCTAAAGTCCCGGAGCCAGAGGTGACAGATGTTTCTGCTTTGCATCCTTCAGGGTGGTTTAGCATCACGTTGTACTCAGACGATGCCATCTTAATCCCCATGGGGAGGCTAATAAAACTGTATTACATTTAAGTAACAGCAGTGTATCTCAGTAAGGTACTGAGTTATGTGTGACTACTCCTCTGGTGCATTGAAACAGCCTATAGGACTTAACTCTACTTTTACTGCTGTGTGTTATTGTCCTATCAAATCTCCATTCATATATATTCCTTTTCTGTCCTTAGATTACTCTATTTTCACTGCATCAGGGCTAAAGAGAAAGGACCCGCATGATCAACAGTCAGCAAAATGCAAAGGTAAAACATGAAGGGGGGAAAGAGAGGGACAGACTTTTCACAAAGTATTTGATGACACAGTGCAAAGATAAAAAGGACGAGAGATCTAGAGAGAGGGAGACAAAAAAGGACAAGAGAGAGAGACAGAGAGAGAGACAGAGAGAGAGACAGAGAGAGACACAGAGAGAGAGAGAGAGAGAGAGAGACAGAGACAGAGACAGAGACAGAGACAGAGACAGAGACAGAGAGAAACAGAGAGAAACAGAGAGAGAGACAGAGAGAGAAACAGAGAGAGAGACAGAGAAAGAGAGAGAGAGAGAGAGAAAGAGCGAGACAGAGAGAGAGAGACAGAGAGAAATTCATTATTAGAGAGCCGGACCCCATACTTCGCTGCCATATAGAGCACTTGGTTCTATAACTGATTGAGCCAGAATCTAATTGGAATTTCGATTTTAATATTCCTTTTAATGGCTCTTCTTGCTTTGTCTCTCAGCTCATTCACAGCCATGTGAAAGCTACCTGTGTTGCTGATATTTAGTCCTAGATACGTGTAATTTTTGGTGTGTTCTAATAGAACTGTGTCCAAATAGAATTTATATTTGTCATCCTGATTTCCTGACCTTTTTTGGAATATCATTATATTCGTTTTTTTTTGATTAACGGTCAGAGCCCAGGTCTGACAGAACCTGTGCAGATGATCTAGATGCTGCTCTAACCCCTCCTAAGTGGGAGACAGTTGCACCAGGTCATCTGCGTACAGCAGACACTTGATTTCAGTGTTGTGTAGGGTGAGACCAGGTGCTGCCGATTCTTCTAATGTTTTTGCCAATTCATAGAGGTTAAATAGTGTTGCACTTATTGGGCAGCCCTGTTTCACTCCACGTCCCTGAGAGAAGAAGTCTCGGCTTGTTGCCGATTTTAAGTTGTTTTTAGTGTACATTGATTTAATAACATCATATGTTTTCCCTCCAATACCACTTACTATTCGTTTGTAATAAAATACCTTAGTGCAAAATTGAATCAAATGCTTTCTTGAAGTCTACAAAACACGAGTAGATTTTGCCTTTGTTTTGGTTGACTTGTTTGTCAATTAGAGTGTGGAGGGTGTAAATGTGATCTCTCTCTCTCTCTCTCAATTCAATTTCAATTTAAGGGCTTTATTGGCATGGGAAACGTATGTTAACATTGTCAAAGCAAGTGAAGTAGGTAGTAAACAAAAGAGAAATAAACAATAAATATTAACAGTAAACATTACACTCAGAAGTTCCAAAAGAATAAAGACATTTCAAATGTCATATTACGTCTATATACAGTGTTGTAACGATGGGCAAATAGTTCAAAATTCTTTTTGGGTCTGTGTAATCTGAGGGATTCCACCTCATTTTGTGGGCCGGCGGCCTCTCTCAATAGCAAGGCTATGCTCACTGAGTCTGTATATAGTCAAAGCTTCTCTCTCTCTCTCTCTCTCTCTCTCTCTCTCTCTCTCTCTCTCTCTCTCTCTCTCAGAATTCTCTGTGTTTTCCACGAGCAGTCAAGGCGTGGCCAAGGTCCCCCAGGTTCTGCAGGTCAAAGTGAGTAATAAAAGTGAGAGTGTCCAAAAGAAAGATGGGAATGACAAAGTAACAGCGCCAAAGACAGAGGCAGAGCTCCTTATGGACAAATTTGAGAGGATGGCAGAAGAGGAGAGAATTTGGCCTTGTCAGAAGGATAGGAGAGATAAAGACCAGGCCAAAGAGATAGAGGGAAAGAGAAAGGATAAGGAGGTGCTGTCTAAAGAAGAGCAGCGCAGGCTGAGGAATGAGAAGGCCTTACAGGAACACCTGGACAGGGTAAAGAATCCGGAATTGACAGGCAAACAGACCAGACAACCACAATGTAAAGGTAGGACCAGGCAAAGTGACAAGGGACTCAAACACAAAACATTTCATTCTCTGTGGGTTAAAAGCAAAGAGCACCATCGTGCTCTCCCTAAAGTTAGGTTGGTGCGTAAAACCCTTAAATTCAAATAAGCAATAAAGTGTGATGGTCCGCACTCAAAAAGATGTCGCATAAAGCTGACGTCATTTTTTTTTTTTTGTTTTTGTCTTTTTCACTGCATGAGGGATAGCGTACACAGATGTTTCTGCTTTGCATCCTTCAGGGTGGTTTAGCATCACGTTATACTCATACGATGCCATCTTAATCCCCATGGGGAGGCTAATAAAACTGTATTACATTTAAGTAACAGCAGTGTATCTCAGTAAGGTACTGAGTTATGTGTGACTACTCCTCTGGTGCATTGAAACAGCCTATAGGACTTAACTCTACTTTTACTGCTGTGTGTTATTGTCCTATCAAATCTCCATTCATATATATTCCTTTTCTGTCCTTAGATTACTCTATTTTCACTGCATCAGGGCTAAAGAGCAAGGACCCGCATGATCAACAGTCAGCAAAATGCAAAGGTAAAACATGAAGGGGGAAAGAGAGGGACAGACTTTTCACAAAGTATTTGATGACACAGTGCAAAGCTAAAAAGGACGAGAGATCTAGAGAGAGGGAGACAAAAAAGGACGAGAGAGAGAAAGAGAGAGAGACAGAGAGAAAGAGAGAGAGAGAGAGAGAGAGAGAGACAGAGAGAGACAGAGACAGAGAGAAACAGAGAGAGAGACAGAGAGAGAAACAGAGAGAGAGACAGAGAAAGAGAGAGAGAGAGAGAGAGAGAGAGAGAGAAACAGAGAGAGACACAGAGAGACATAGAGAAAGAGAGAGAGAGAGAGAGAGAGAGAGAGAGAGAGAGAGAGAGAGAGAGAGAGAGAGAGAGAAAGATAGAGAAAGAACGAGACAGAGAGAGAGAGACAGAGATAAATTCATTATTAGAGAGCGGACCCCATACTTCGCTGCCATATAGAGCACTTGGTTCTATAACTGATTGAGCCAGATTCTAATTGTAATTTCGATTTTAATATTCCTTTTAATGGCTCTTCTTGCTTTGTCTCTCAGCTCATTCACAGCCATGTGAAAGCTACCTGTGTTGCTGATATTTAGTCCTAGATACGTGTAATTTTGGGTTCTAATTTGACGTAGAATTTATATTTGTCATCCTGATTTCCTTACCTTTTTTGGAATATCATTATATTCATTTTTTTTTTTAGATTAAAGGTCAGAGCCCAGGTCTGACAGAACCTGTGCAGATGATCTAGATGCTGCTGTAACCCCTCCTAAGTGGGAGACAGTTGCACCAGGTCATCTGCGTACAGCAGACACTTGATTTCAGTGTTGTGTAGGGTGAGACCAGGTGCTGCCGATTCTTCTAATGTTTTTGCCAATTCATAGAGGTTAAATAGTGTTGCACTTATTGGGCAGCCCTGTTTCACTCCACGTCCCTGAGAGAAGAAGTCTCGGCTTGTTGCCGATTTTAAGTTGTTTTTAGTGTACACTGATTCAATAACATCATATGTTTTCCCTCCAATACCACTTACTATTCGTTTGTAATAAAATACCTCAGTGCAAAATTGAATCAAATGCTTTCTTGAAGTCTACAAAGCACGAGTAGATTTTGCCTTTGTTTTGGTTGACTTGTTTGTCAATTAGAGTGTGGAGGGTGTAAATGTGGTCTCTCTCTCTCTCTCTCTCTTTCTCTCAATTCAATTTCAATTTAAGGGCTTTATTGGCATGGGAAACGTATGTTAACATTGTCAAAGCAAGTGAAGTAGGTAGTAAACAAAAGAGAAATAAACAATAAATATTAACAGTAAACATTACACTCAGAAGTTCCAAAAGAATAAAGACATTTCAAATGTCATATTACGTCTATATACAGTGTTGTAACGATGGGCAAATAGTTCAAAATTCTTTGTGGGTCTGTGTAATCTGAGGGATTCCACCTCATTTTGTGGGCAGTGCCTACGGCGGCCTCTCTCAATAGCAAGGCTATGCTCACTGAGTCTGTAAATAGTCAAAGCTACACTCTCACTCACACACTCTCATACTTTTTATACTGGCCCCACGTGGGAATCGAACCCACAACCCTGGTGTTGCAAGCGCCATGCCATACCAACTGAGACACACTAGGCTCTAAATATCAGCGATGATGTTTATTTCCTCTCTCTCTCTCTCTCTCTCTCTCTCTCTCTCTCTCTCTCTCTCTCTCTCTCTCTCTCTCTCTCTCTCTGATGGTATTAACATCCCCCATTTTCCTTTGTCTTGTCAGATGTCTCCATGGTTACTGCAACTGAGTCAAAGACTCTGAACCCTCAGAAGGACCAGCCAGCAAAGTGCAAAGGTAAAGACCAGGGCCCGGTTTCCTGATAGCGATGGAACTTAAGCTTACTAGTGTTTTAACGATGTATCGTTTTTATAATGGCCGAAGATGTCAAAAATTACAGACAGTGTAGCCTACAAATAGAAGTAAATTGACTGAACATGAAATTGATTTCAATATGATTGAAATATAGGCCTATACAGCCTACTGGATTTATTTTCTAATGCAGTCATCTCGGTTTTCAGTTTAAGCATATTTTTATCCTTCGCTTGTTGAATTGCAAAGATATTGGCAACTTTGTATTTGTAGTCAACTTCCTGCCGAAGTTATCGTCAGTCACAGAGAGACAGATAAACAGCTTGATTCTATGTTTAGCGGATGTCTTCTGTGTAGAAAGTGACGCGAAGGGCAAAAAGAATCTAACGATGCATTTAGCTGTCTGATATCAGTGGAGTTTTCTGGTTGAATCACCCTTCTTTCCACCCAATTTTGTTTTTATGTGATGACGTTGAATCAACATCTCTCTCTCTCTCTCTCTCTCTCTCTCTCTCTCTCTCTCTCTCTCTCTCTCTCTCTCTCTCTCTCCCCCCCTCTCTGATGTCTCTATATTTGCAGCTGGGAAAAATCGCTTTGCTACATTCTTGAAAACCCTTGTGTGCAGAAAAAATAAGGCATAATGCATAGGTAAGAGAGGAGAATGTTACAATTCAGAGAATGTTAAAGCTGATGACTGAAGTTTGTTTGACACACAGTATTACATGATTCTAACAATGATACCTTTTTGTATTTTTTCAGTTCCTGACTTTTTCCTTGCTAACAAGTGACCTCTGCAATTTTACAAATATTTTCTGAAATTCATTCTCATTCTTTCCCTTGTTTTCTATATCCATTTCTATATAAAATACTTCAAGCATTATAAAATAATAAAAATAATTTTAGCATCAAATGTTTGTGTGTGCACATTGTTTTTAAGGGTCAGGTCAAGACCAATTCTGTGTTCTGTGTTTTGCTAGAGAGAAACTGTATGGATATTAGCCCAGATTCCTAACCTCTAGTTTTGCCAAGACTTTCAAAAAAAATTGTCACCAGCCTTAGATTCTCCACAATTATTTTGTCGCATTAGACTTGATAGATATGCTAAGAGAATTGAGCATGCCAGAGAAAATGGTCTCTAATGGTCTCTAATGTATCCACAGTTTTGTACTCAAAGCAATCTTTCTCTCTTTAGATTGTCACAGATGGTTGTGGCCATAGAGCTCGCCAGTTTGTAGTCCTAAAAACTGGAAATGAAACCTCATTCACAGATAGGGGTCTACCTGTGCCTGAGCACCTGCCCTTTGCCCTCCCACTCACAAGTGCCCTTTTGGTGGTATATTTATACTTTTTTGTATACAGTTTTTGCCATTGTTGTTCTAAACCCACTGTCCGCAAGTTGTCGTCAAGTTCCCCACACCCCACCCCCACCCCATCCATGGTTGGTTGCGCCTGTTTCCCAGTCTGCCCTGTATGGAGATTGCACCCGTCCAGTATCCAAACATGCATGGCTTGAGATGTATATATATCTATCTCTCTCTCTCTCTCTCGCCCCCCCCCCTCGCCCTCTCTCTCTCGCCCTCCCTCTCTCTCTCGGCCTCTCTCTGTCTCTGTGCATGCCAATACCTCAGCTTAATGGAGATACAAGTCAAATGCCTATATGTCAGCATGAATACATATTCAAACACATATTCTCAGCTGGATAATGCTGTGGGATAGTGCCCTCTAGTTCAGGATGTGATCAATAATCCAGTCATTGCACAGTCTATTAAAGTAGGTGTATATAGAAATCAGCCACAGGGCTGTCTGCCTCACAGACATTCTGAGTACGTCCCGTATGTTATTGAGAAATAGGTTCTGGGGGATCCTTGCCAATTGGATGAGGAGACAAAGAAAGGAGACCAGGAAAAGAGACTAGGAAAGAAAGTCAGCTCCCATTGCTGGGACACATCACGAGACATGAACCCTGATGTCAAAACGTACACTTAGATGGCTGTTCTCTCTCCATACAAGCTGTGAGGGTCGCATGAAAGCTCAGCTGAAATGAACAGGATCAGATATGCCCCCGGTTGCCAGATTGAAGGTTGGCAGATTGACGGTTGCCAGATTGAGATTTACAACAAAATGCCCTGGCTCATCTATCCAGACTAGGGGGTATTTCTCCTGAGCTTCCTCCTCAGAAGTGTGCATTCACACACTTGATACAGCATAGCCTACATATCTTCATTTTCATTTCATGAGGGAGTTGGGGAATGCTTCTGGTATTGTGCATTTGTTGCTTAAGACGGGGTATGTTATAAGATGTGTGTTTGATGCCATTTTTTGTTATTCTGTAAATGTCTTGTTGGCACAGATACAACTTAATAGGTCATTTAGTTATTGTGTAAATGTCTGGTTAGCACAGATACAACTTAATAGTTGTATAGTAATAATCCCACGTGGAGTTCCAGGTCTCAGGCAGCCTCTGGAACTGCCGTTCTGCTGCCAACAAGGCAGAGTTCATCTCAGCCTATGCTACCCTCCAGTCCCTCGACTTCTTGGCGCTGACGGAAACATGGATTACCACTGAAAACACTGATACTCCTACTGCTCTCTCCTCGTCTGACCATGTGTTCTCGCATACCCCGAGAGCATCTGGTCAGCGGGGTGGTGGCACAGGAATCCTCATCTCTCCCAAGTGGACATTCTCTACTCCTCATCTCTCCCAAGTGGACATTCTCTTTTTCCCCTGACCCATCTGTCTATCTCCTCATTTGAATTCCATGCTGTCACAGTCACTAGCCCATTCAAGCTTAACATCCTTGTCATTTATCGCCCTCCAGGTTCCCTTGGAGAGTTCATCAATGAGCTTGACGCCTTGATAAATTCCTTTCCTGAGGATGGCTCACCCCTCACAGTTCTGGGTGACTTTAACCTC